>NC_057808.1:424869815-425163383 GCF_018294505.1 Triticum aestivum | reverse complement strand
GCCGCGCCTGCCCCGCCGCCCTCGCCGCGCCGCCGCTCTACACTGCCGCCGCTCGTGCCCGCCGGCGTCGCCCCGCGCCTCTCCTCCATCTCCTCCGACAGCCGGCCGCCTCGCCCCTCTCCTCCCGTCGCCGGAGACGAGCACCCTACCGAGCCCCCGATCGGATCTGGTACTGGCGTTGACCTCTCCCCGTCCCCGTTTTTTTCTAAGTCTTGGATTTTTGACGACATGTGTCCATGTTCATCAGTGTATAACTTCTTGTATGTAGCTCCGATTCGCGGGTGTAATATGTCAAGTTGTTCGTATCGTGATGCTCTTCATTTTGTTCAATTTCACCATATTCATTAGAGGTCATCTTCATGCCCAAATCTCTGTTGGAAGAGGTCTAGTTGCTGTTATTCTCTGGTACTTAGCAGAACTTGGAGATTTGTCATTTTTGTATCATTAAATATGTGCATCTTATGGGAATGAGATCTACATGTGTTTTGAAGTAGCCATGCCATATTTCCAAGGGTGTAAGCCATGTATTTTTGTGATCTCTGTGGTGACTAGCACAAGTATGCAAAGTAGGCCCCGTAATGTTTCTGGTTTCAGGGACTTGGTGATTTCTCTAAGTCTCTGTCTGCTGTTATTTTGTTGCCATGTAAACTTGATGCGACAGGGAGATCCATGCATATTTTGGTGATGTTCAGTAGGTATGTTTTGTAGCTATAGTTGTAGTTGATCCATTCCTGCAATGTTTTGCAATTATGGAGTGCCATAGCATGACTCAATCTTGCTCTACTTTTGCTATAAAATATTTCTGGCAGATTCTTAACATGATATGCAATTTTGCCAAGCTTATTGTAGTTGATCCATACATTCTATGCTTGTGTTCTTGCCATGGTTAGCTTCATAAACATGCCATCTTGCTGTAGGTGTGCTTGGTTTGTCATTCATTGCTCTGTAGTGAGTGCATCAAGCTCACAAAGAGGCCTACATATTATTATTTCTGCCATGCTCTGTTTTCTGCTAAGTCTGAAACCTGATAACGAAACTTGCTATGTTTACATGCTTGCCATCATATCTTCTGGTCCTTTTTGGCTTATGGTCAGTAAGGGACTTTTGTCTTGTGCATTTATTAGAACACTTCCATGCCTTGTGTTGCTATGTTAAGTTCCTGTAGCATGTTGATTTCGTGCTCTGAACATTGCTACCTGATGCTGTTTTCTGCCATGTCCAGTTTTTCACTAAGTCTGTGATCCTGTTATCTTTTGCACTTTTTCCATGCTTGTTTGAGCTTGATATGTTGTGATCTAGCCGTAGCTCAGTGTTCATATTTTGTCAAGCATCTCCTGTAGATTACTTTCATATGCTTTGTTGCTATGTTGGAGTGCTGTAGCATTGTTGTTTGTTGCATTCTAAGTGATATCATGCTGTTAATCGCAGATTCGTGTCATTCTTGTTTTGCTTGCCATTTGCAAACCGTGCATCCGTTTCCGGTGATCTTTATATCGATTTCGACCGAAATCATCTCATCTTTCCAGTGGCATGCTTGGTTTGCCAAGTTACTGCCTTGTTCATCATTTTCCTTCCGGAGCACGCATATGCATCGCATATCATATCTCGCATATCATACATGTTTTGCATCATGTTGCTTGTGCATTTCTCGTTGTTGATTGTGGTTCCGTTTGTTTGTGTTCTTGTCTTGGGTAGAGCTGGGGGACGAGTTCGTGAGCGAGGAACCTGTTGAGTACGCTTACGAGGATCAAGCTTTCGACAACTTTGAGAACCTTGCAGGCAAGATGACCACCCCTCGAAATCACTTATATCTTTGCTTTGCTAGTTGTTCGCTCTATTGCCATGCTCCGCTACCTATCACATGCTATATCATGCCTCCCATATTGCCATGTCAGCCTCTAACCATCCTTTCCTAGCAAACCGTTGTTTGGCTATGTTACCGCTTTTGCTCAGCCCCTCTTATAGCGTTGCTAGTTGCAGGTGAAGTTGAAGTTTGTTTCATGTCGGAACATGGATATGTTGGGATATCCCAATACCTCTTATTTAATTAATGCATCTATATATTTTGGTAAAGGGTGGAAGGCTCGGCCTTATGCCTGGTGTTTTGTTCCACTCTTGCCGCCCTAGTTACTGATATACCGGGATTATGTTCCTTGAGTTTGCGTTCCTTACACGGTCGGGTGATTTATGGGACCCCCTTGACAGTTCGCCTTGAATAAAACTCCTCCAGCAAGGCCCAACTTTGGTTTTACCATTTGCCGCCTAAGCCTTTTCCCCCGGGTTTTCGCGAGCCTGAGGGTCATCTTATTTTAACCCCCGGGCCAGTGTTCCTCTGAGTGCTGGTCCAAACTAGAGCACCGTGCGGGACCGTCCCTTGGCAACTTGGGTTATGTTGGTACCTATACGCTTCGCTTATCCGGTGTGCCCTGAGAACGAGATATGTGCAGCTCCTATCGGGATTTGTCGGCACATTCTGGCGGCTTTGCTGGTCTTGTTTTACCGTTGTCGAAATGTCTTGTAAACCGGGATTCCGAGACTGATCGGGTTTTTTCGGGAGAAGGTTTATCCTTCGTTGACCGTGAGAGCTTATGATGGGCTAAGTTGGGACACCCCTGCAGGGTATTATCTGTCGAAAGCCGTGCCCGCGGTTATGAGGCAGATGGGAATTTGTTAATGTCCGGTTGTAGATAACTTGTCACTTGACCCAATTAAAATACATCAACTGCGTGTGTAGCTGTGATGGTCTCTTCTCGGCGGAGTCCGGGAAGTGAACACGATCTGTGTTATGTATGACATAAATAGGTGTTCAGGATCACTTCTTGGTCATTGCTAGATGACGTCCGTTCCGTTGCTTCTCTTCTCGCTCTCATTTGCGCAAGTTAGCCACCATACATGCTTTTGCCGCTGCAGCTCCACCTTATTACACCTCCCTTTCCTATAAGCTTAAATAGTCTTGATCTCGCGGGTGTGAGATTGCTGAGTCCCCGTGACTCACAGATTCTACCAAAACAGTTGCAGGTGCCGACGATGCCAGTGCAGATGATGGGGTCGATCTCAAGTGGGAGTTCGACGAGGAACGTGGTCGTTACTACGTGTCTTTTCCTGATGATCAGTAGTGGAGCCCAGTTGGGACGATCGGGGATCTAGCATTTGGGGTTGTCTTATTTTCATCTGGATTTTGACCGTAGTCGGTCTATATGTTTGTTTTTTTGGTTGATGTATGAATAATATTTATGTATTGTGTGATGTGGCGCTTGTAAGCCAACTCTTTATCCCATTCTTGTTCATTACATGGGATTGTGTGAAGATGACCCTTCTTGCGACAAAACCACTATGCTGTTATGCCTCTAAGTCGTGCCTCGACACGTGGGAGACATAGCCGCATCGTGGGCGTTACACGTAACTACTCACAAAGCATATTCATGTTCATAATCAGAGGGGTATTAATATGCATATAGGATCTGAACATATGATCTTCCACCAAATAAACCAACTAGCATCAACTACAAGGAGTAATCAACACTACTAGCAACCTACTAGTACCAATCCCGGACTTGGAGACAAGAATTGGATACAAGAGATGAACTAGGGTTTTGAGATGAGATGGTGCTGGTGAAGATGTTGATGGAGATTGCCCTCTCCCGATGAGAGGAGCGTTGGTGATGATTTCCCCCTCCCGGAGGGAAGTGTCCCCGGCAGAACAGCTCTGCCGGAGCCCTAGATTGGTTCCGCCAAGGTTCTGCCTCGTGGCGGCGGAGTCTCGTCCCGAAAGGTTGCTTATGATTTTTTCCTTGACGAAAGACTTCATAGAGCAGAAGATGGCCACCGGAGAGCCAACAGGGGGCCCACGAGGTAGGGGGCGCGCCCAGGGGGTAGGGCGCGCCCCCCACCCTCGAGGCCAGGTGGGGCCCCCTCTGACGTACTTCTTCCGCTCAATATTTTTTATTATTTAAGAAAATATCTTTAGTGGAGTTTTAGGACTTTTTGAGTTGTGCAGAATAGGTCTCCAATATTTGCTCCTTTTCCAGCCCAGAATTCCAGCTGCCGGCATTCTCCCTCCTTATGTAAACCTTGTAAAATAAGAGAGAATAGGCATAAGTATTGTGACATAACATGTAATAACAGCCCATATTGCAATAAATATCGATATAAAATCATGATGCAAAATGGACGTATCAACTCCCCCAAGCTTAGACCTCGCTTGTCCTCAAGCGGAAGCCGATAACGATAACTATGTCCACATGTTTAGAGGTAGAGGTGTCGATAAAATAAAATACGTACATGAGGGCATCATGATTATTCTCATAACAGCAACATTAATGGATATTGCCATATGATTTCTTATGCTCAAGTAATAATCTATTCACATGCCAAGTATGAATCAGAAACTTTATTGAGAACTAATAAACTATAATCTCATTCATTGAAGCAATTGCAATTTATCATAACATCAGAAAGAGTCTATGTTAGAGCTTTCTAGCAAGTCCACATACTCAACTATCATTTAGTCTTTCATAATTGCTAACACTCACGCAATACTTGTGGTTACGGAGTTTTAATCGGACACAGAGAAATATAGGGGCTTATAGTTTCGCCTCCCAACCTTTTACCTCAAGGGTAATGTCAACAATAATAATTCATGCTAACCCATATCCAATTAGATATATGTATCAGGATCTTTCCAACACCCTGTGCTTGCCAAAGGATAAAATGTAAAAAGGAAAGGTGAAGATCACCATGACTCTTGCATAACGAAGAAGATAACAATAAAAGATTGGCCCTTCGCAGAGGGAAGCAGAGGTTGCCATGCGCTTTCAAGGTTGGATGCACAAAATCTTAATGCGAAAGAACGTCACTTTATATTGCCCCTTGTGATATGAACCTTTATTATGGAGTCCGTCGCTTTTATTTCTTCCACATCACAAGATCGTATAAAGCTTATTTCCTCCACACCAATCAATCATACATATTTAGAGAGCAATTTTTATTGCTTGCACCGATGACAACTTACTTGAAGGATCTTACTCAATCCATAGGTAGATATGGTGGACTCTCATGGCAAAACTGGTTTAAGGGTTTTTGGAAGCACAAGTAGTATCTCTACTTGGTGCAAATAATTTGGCTAGCATGAGGGGGAAAGGCAAGCTCAACATGTTGGATGATCCATGACAATATACTTTATCTCAGATATAAGAAAAACATAACTCATTACGTTGTCTTCCATGTCCAACATCAACTCTTTCGCATGTCATATTTCAATGAGTGATCCCAATCATAAAAGATGTCCAAGATAGTATATTTATTTGTGAAACCTCTCTTTCCTTATTAATTCCTATTAATTGCAACGATGACCAAAGCTATGGTTGCCAACTCCCAACACTTTTTAATCATCATACTCTTTCTATGTGAAGTCATTACTCTCGATAAGATCAATATGATATCTTTGTTTCTTTTTATTCTTTTCTTTTATTCACTCAAGATCATGGCAAAATAATCAAGCCCTTGACTCAACACTAATCTTTATTATATAGCTCACGGACTCGATTACATAGAGGGATCATAAAGCAAAATTCAAAACTAGATCAAACCAAAACTTTTATTCTACTAGATAAGATACTACTAAAAGGATCGAACTAAGAAAAACGGTAAAGATAGGAGTGTGGTTGTGATACGATACCGGGGCACCTCCCCCAAGCTTGGCAGTTGCCAAGGGGAGTGCCCATACCAATGTGATTATATTTCGTTTGCTGGTGAAGAGGATGGGGGTGATGATGGATAGTCGCACATCGAGCGTAAGAGATCCTCTAGCTTGCGGATAATGCCCTTGAGTGCAACAATATGCTCCTTCAACAAAATATTTTCACGTGTGAGATACTTGTTATGTATACGAGCTAACTAAATCATCTTGAAAGCTTCGATCTCAGTTGGGGTAAGAAGATTATGATCAAGTTGAAGGATGTCTTCTGCTGCCGGAGCTTGATCCTCCGTGGCCTTCTTGATCCCTTCATCCTTGTTGATCTCCATGGGTTCTTCCCTCTTCAACTCTATCTTCATTAGCCAAGGATCGTTGTCCCCATTGTTGGAGGAGGGGGACGACATGATGCCTGGCCTTGACAACCCTGACAGAAAACAGCTCGAAACAAGAACAGAGGATAATTGCGTGATACAGGAGTCAAGACCTTCGGGAGATTACATAATGAATTTTACCGACCAAAATACGTATCGTGCAAGAAAACGGAGTCCGGAGAGCACACGAGGTGCCCACGAGGTAGGGGGGCACGCCTAGGGGGGTAGGGCGCGCCCTCCACCCTCGTGGGGCCCTCGTGTCCTTCCCGGACTGCTTCTTATTTTTCTATTTTTTCTAAATATTCCAAAACGGAGAAATATTGCCATAAAAATTGTTTTGGAGTCGGTTTACTTACCGTACCACATACCTATTCCTTTTCGGAGTCTGAAACGTTCCGGAAAGTGTCGCTTATGTATTCCTCCGGGGTTACGGTTTCAATAACATTGGTTTCAACATTTATGGGATTACCTGAGATATAATGTTTGATTCTTTGACCGTTCACCACCTTCGGATTTGTGCCTTCGAAGTTGTTGATTTTTATGGCACCGGAACGATAGATCTCCTCGATAACGTAAGGGCCTTCCCATTTAGAGAGAAGTTCTCCTACAAAAAATCTTAAACGAGAGTTGTATAGCAATACATAATCACCTACGTTAAACTCACGCTTTTGTATCCTTTTGTCATGCCATCTTTTAACTTTTTCTTTAAACAACTTGGCATTTTCATAAGCTTGGGTTCTCCATTCATCAAGTGAGCTAATGTCAAATAACCTATTCTCACCGGCAAGTTTGGAGTCATAATTGAGCTCTTTAATAGCCCAATATGCCTTATGTTCTAGTTCGAGAGGTAAGTGACATGCTTTTCCATAAACCATTTTATACGGAGACATACCCATAGGATTTTTATATGCAGTTCTGTAGGCCCATAATGCATCATCAAGTTTCTTGGACCAATTCTTCCTAGATATATTAACAGTCTTTTGCAAAATTAATTTGAGCTCTCTATTACTCAATTCTACTTGACCACTAGACTACGGGTGATAAGGAGATGCAATTCTATGGTTCACATCATACTTAGCAAGCATTTTACGAAAAGCACCATGAATAAAATGTGAACCACCATCAGTCATTAAATATCTAGGGCCTCCATACCTCGGAAAAATAACTTCGTTGAGCATTTTAATAGAAGTGTTATGATCAGCACTAGTTGGAATAGCTTCTACCCACTTAATAACGTAATCAACAGCAACTAAAATATGTGTATAACCATTAGAGGCAGGAAAAGGTCTCATATAATCAAAGCCCCAAACATCAAATGGTTCAATAACAAGTGAATAATTCATAGGCATTTCTTGACGTCTACTAATGTTACCAATTCTTTGGCATTCATCGCAAGATAAGACAAACTTACGGGCATCCTTGAAGAGAGTAGGCCAATAAAAACCAGATTGCAATACCTTATGTGAAGTTCTATCTCCAGCGTGGTGTCCTCCATAAGCCTCGGAGTGACACTTGCGTAGGACCTGTTCCTGTTCATGCTCAGGTACACAACGTCTAATAAGACCATCTACTCCTTCTTTATAAAGATGTGGGTCATCCCAAAAGTAATGTCTCAAATCATAGAAAAAGTTTTTCTTTTGCTGGTATGTGAAACTAGGTGGTATAAATTTAGCCACGATATAATTAGCATAATCAGCATACCACCGAGTACTATGAGAGGCATTTATAACATTTAATTGCTCATCAGGAAAGCTATCATCAATAGGTAGTGGGTCATCAAGAACATTTTCTAACCTAGACAAGTTGTCTGCAACGGGGTTCTCAACTCCCTTTCTATCAACAATATGCAAATCAAATTCTTGTAGCAAGAGAACCCATCTAATAAGTCTAGGTTTAGCATCTTTCTTTTCCATAAGATATTTAATAGCAGCATGATCCGTGTGAATAGTTACTTTAGAATCAACAATGTAAGATCTGAACTTATCACAAGCAAATACAACTGCTAAGAATTCTTTTTCAGTAGTAGCATAATTTCTTTGAGCATTGTCTAGAGTCTTACTAGCATATTGAATAACATTTAATTTCTTATCAACTCTTTGCCCTAGAACAGCACCTACAGCATAATCACTAGCATCACACATAATTTCAAAGGGTAAATTCCAATCAGGTGGCTAAACAATAGGTGCAGAGATCAATGCTTTCTTAAGTGTTTCAAATGCTTCTACACAGTCATCATCAAAGACAAATGGTATATCTTTTTGTAATAAATTAGTCAGAGGCCGAGAAATTTTTGAGAAGTCCTTAGAACCTCCTATAAAATCCGGCATGACCAAGGAAACTTCTTATACCTTTGATGTCCTTGGGACATGGCATCTTTTCAATAGCATCAACCTTGGCTTTATCAACCTCAATACCTCTTTCAGAAACTTTATGCCCCAAGACAATACCTTCATTAACCATAAAGTGGCACTTTTCCAAATTCAAAACAAGATTAGTTTCTTCACATCTCTGCAAAACTCGATCAAGGTCGCTCAAGCAATCATCAAAAGAGGTTCCATAAACGGAGAAGTCGTCCATGAAAACCTCAGAAATCTTTTCACAAAAGTCAGATAATATAGCCATCATGCATCTTTGAAAGGTAGCAGGTGCATTACATAAACCAAAAGGCATACGTCTATAAGCAAAAGTACCAAAAGGGCAAGTGAAAGTGGTTTTAGATTGATCGTTGGCTGACACAGGTATTTGAGAGAAACCAGAATAACCATCTAGAAAGCAAAAATGTGTATGTTTGGATAATCTTTCTAGCATTTGATCGATAAAAGGTAAGGGGTAATGATCTTTCTTAATAGCTTTATTTAATTTGCGGAAATCAGTTACCATCCTATAACCTGTAATAATTCTTTGCGGAATCAATTCATCTTTATCATTAGGAACGACGGTAATACCTCCCTTCTTAGGGACACAATGGACAGGACTTACCCACTGACTATCAGCAACGGGATAAATTATACCTGCCTCAAGGAACTTTAGTATTTCTTTTCTTAGCACTTCTTTCATCTTAGGATTCAGCCTTCGTTGATGATCCCGAACTGGTTTGGCATCTTCTTCCAAATTTATTTTATGTTGACATAGAGTGGGACTAATGCCCTTAAGATCATCAAGAGTATATCCAATAGTAGCACGGTGCTTCTTCAGAGTTTTCAATAGTCTCTCTTCTTCATGGTCTGAAAGGTTAGCACTAATAATAACAGGATATATCTTTTTCTCACCGAGATAAGCATATTTAAGAGTATCAGGTAAAGGTTTGAGCTCAAACATGGGATCACCCTTGGGTGGAGGAGGATCCCCTAGGATTTCAACAGGCAAATTGTGTTTCAGGATAGGTTCCTGTTTAAAGAACACTTCATCTATTTCCCTTCTTTCATTCATAAACATATCATTTTCATGGTCTAGCAAATATTGTTCTAAAGGATCACTAGGAGGCACGACAATAGAAGCAAGACCAATAATTTCATCCTTACTAGGCAATTCTTCTTCCTGGTGTTGTCTACTAAATTTAGAGAAATTAAACTCATGAGACATATCACCCAAGCCTATAGTAACAACATCCTTTTCGCAGTCTATCCTAGCATTGACGGTGTTCAAGAAGGGTCTACCAAATATAATGGGACAAAAGCTATCTTCTGGGGAACCAAGAACAAGAAAATCAGCAGGATATTTAGTTTTCCCACACAAGACTTCAACATCTCTAACAATTCCCATTGGTGAAATAGTATCTCTATTGGCAAGTTTAATTGTGATATCAATATCTTCTATCTCAGCAGGTGCAATATCATGCATAATTTCATTGTATAAGTCATAAGGTATTGCACTAACACTAGCACCCATATCACACAAGCCATGATAACAATGATCTCCTATTTTAACAGCAATAACAGGCATGCCTACCACAGGTCTATGTTTATCTTTAGCACAAGGTTTGGCAATTCTAGCAGTTTAACCGCAGAAATAAATAACATGCCCATCAATATTATCAGCCAAGAGATCTTTAACAATAGCAACATTAGGTTCAACTTTAACTTGCTCAGGAGGTGTACAAGTTCTAATATTGCTTTTACGAACCACAGTTGAAGCTTTAGCATGATCCTTTATTCTAACAGGGAAAGGTGGTTTCTCAACATAAGAAGTAGGAACAATAGGTTCATTATAAGTGATAGTCTTTTCTTCAACTTTAATAGGTGCAGCTACTTTTACTTCTATGGGAGGATGATATTTAAACCACTTCTCCTTAGGGAGATCAACATAAGCAGCAAAAGATTCACAGAAAGAGGCTACTATCTCAGAGTCAAGTCCATATTTAGTGCTAAATTTACGGAAAACATCGGTATCCATAAAAGATTTAACACAATCAAACTTCGGTGTCATACCTGACTCCTTACCTTCGTCGAGATCCCAATCTTCAGAGTTGCGTTTAATTCTATCCAATAAATTCCATTTCAATTCAATAGTATTCATCATAAAAGAGCCAGCACAAGAAGTATCTAGCATGGTGCGATTGTTTTCAGAAAGCCGAGCATAAAAAATTTGAATAATTATTTCTCTTGAGAGCTCATGATTGGGGCATGAATATAACATTGATTTAAGCCTCCCCCAAGCTTGAGCGATGCTTTCTCCTTCGCGAGGCCAAAAATTGTATATATAATTGCGATCACGATGAACAAGATGCATAGGATAAAATTTCTGATGAAATTCCAATTCCAATCGTTTATAGTTCCATGACCCCGTATCATCACATAGCCTATACCATGTCGATGCATCTCCCTTCAAAGATAAAGGGAAGACCTTCCTCTTAACAACATCACCGGGTATACCTGCAAGCTTAAATAATCCACAAACTTCATCCACATATATTAGGTGCTCATCAGGATGCTTTGTTCAATCTCCTACAAAAGGATTAGCTAGCAGTTTTTCTAACATACCCGAAGGAATCTCAAAGTGGACATTTTCATTTTCATTTTCATTTTCAGTAGGTTCAGTAGGTTGAGGAGCAACTCTTTGCTCTATTGGTCGGGGTGAAGATACCCCGAACAAGCCCCTCAGAGGATTACTCTCCATAGTAACAAGTGATAGTAAATTTCAGCACACTATGTATATTTTTCCTTACCAAATTCCACCTACCAAAGGCGCTTCACTCCCGGCAACGGCGCCAGAAAAGAGTCTTGATGACCCACAAGTATAGGGGATCTATCATAGTCCTTTCGATAAGTAAGAGTGTCGAACCCAACGAGTAGCAGAAGGAAATGATACGCGGTTTTCAGCAAGGTATTCTCTACAAGTACGGAAATAAGTGGTAACAGATAGTTTTGTGATAGAATAATTTGTAACGAGCAACAAGTAACAAAAGTAAATAAAGTGCAGCAAGGTGGCCCAATCCTTTTTGTAGCGATGGACAAGCCTGGACGAACTCTTATATAGAGAAAAGCGCTCCCGAGGACACATGGGAATTATCGTCAAGCTAGCTTTCATCACGTTCATATGATTCGCGTTCGGTACTTTGATAATTTGATATGTGGGTGGACCGGTGCTTGGGTGCTGTTCTTACTTGAACAAGCATCCCACTTATGATTAACCTCTATTGCAACCATCCGCAACTACAACAAAAGTATTAAGGTAAACCTAACCATAGCATGAAACATATGGATCCAAATCAGCCCCTTACGAAGCAACGCATAAACTAGGGTTTAAGATTCTGTCACTCTAGCAACCCATCATCTACTTATTACTTCCCAATGCCTTCCTCTAGGCCCAAATAATGGTGAAGTGTTATGTAGTCGACGTTCACATAACACCACTAGAGGATAGACAACATACATCTCATCAAAATATCGAACGAATACCAAATTCACATGACTACTAATAGCAAGACTTCTCCCATGTCCTCAGGAACAAACGTAACTACTCACAAAGCATATTCATGTTCATAATCAGAGGGGTATTAATATGCATATAGGATCTGAGCATATGATCTTCCACCAAATAAACCAACTAGCATCAACTACAAGGAGTAATCAACACTACTAGCAACCTACTAGTACCAATCCCGGACTTGGAGACAAGAATTGGATACAAGAGATGAACTAGGGTTTTGAGATGAGATGGTGCTGGTGAAGATGTTGATGGAGATTGCCCTCTCCCGATGAGAGGAGCGTTGGTGATGACGATGGCGATGATTTCCCCCTCCCGGAGGGAAGTGTCCCCGGCAGAACAGCTCTGCCGGAGCCCTAGATTGGTTCTGCCAAGGTTCCGCCTCGTGGCGGCGGAGTCTCATCCCGAAAGGTTGCTTATGATTTTTTCCTCGACGAAAGACTTCATATAGTAGAAGATGGCCACCGAAGAGCCAACAGGGGGCCCACGAGGCAGGGGGGCGCGCCCAGGGGGGTAGGGCGCGCCCCCACCCTCGTGGCCAGGTGGGTCCCCCTCTGACGTACTTCTTGTGCTCAATATTTTTTATTATTTCTGAAAGTAACATTCGTGGAGTTTCAGGACTTTTGCAGTTGTGCAGAATAGGTCTCCAATATTTCCTCCTTTTCCAGCCCTGAGTTGCAACTGTCGGAATTCTCCCTCCTTGTGTAAACCTTGTAAAATAAGAGAGAATAGGCATAAGTATTGTGACATTACATGTAATAACAGCCCATATTGCAATAAATATCGATATAAAAGCATGATGCAAAATGGACGTATCACCTGCCTGGCACCGATCGTCACGGCTCATGTCACGAGAGCCTCCTGAGGTTGGCCCCGCCTTGATATCTCCGCTCCTCGTGAGCCTGCCTGACTAGGCCACTCCTGAGGAGGTCTTGCGTCGTCCGCCTCGCGAGGGTCTTGGATGCCTTGTTGATGAAGATGGGTCGTACGGCCTGCTGGCTTAGCCACGCCGTGGGCCGTAGGCAGGCAAGTCTGGGGACCCCCGTTCCCAGAACGCAGACAGACCCCTTGAAACGTGCCCGTTTCCTCGAGGTCTCCATCAGGAATTTGCAGCCTTTTGATCACAACGGGCGAGATCAAGTTCAGACCGGCCCCGCCGTCGACCAACATCTTGTTCACCTTGAGGTTGCGTATCGTTGGTGAGACCAACAATGGCAAAAACCCGACCGCAGTTGTGCAGTCAAGGTGGTCCTCGGCGTCAAAGATGAGGGGGGTGCTGGACCACTTCAACGGCTTCTGAGAGTCGAACAAGGGCTCCGCTGCTGTGATCTCACGCGCCCACTGTTTGAGCTGGCGGTGAGAAGTATGCAGCGAGGCGCCACCATCGACGCACATGGCCTTTGTAGTCTTCTTAAACTCTTGTTCGCCGGACTCGTCGTCCTCGTCACGATCGTCTTCTTGCTTCTTGTCGCAGCCCCGAGCGGGCCTCTCTTGTTGGTTGTCCTTGCCGCGGCGGCCTCCTTGGCCGCCATGCTTCTTGTCAGATCCTTCGGCACCATCCTGGCCCTTCTCCTTGTCCTGCCTCTCATACTCGGCCTTTTGCTTCTCAGCAAGAAGCTCGACCTGTCGGCAGTTCTGGAGGTTGTGGCCCTTGGTGCGATGGATCTTGCCATACTGCTTGTCGGAGCCCCCCGGCTTGTCGGCAGCAGCCAAGGCCCGGCAAGCGGCGCACCCGGCAATTTCCTTGCCGGGGTCGTCTGCCTTAGCCTTCTTGGCGGCGCCGGTGCTGTCAGATCCCTCGATGGCAAGCACGGTCTTGCCCTTGCGTTTCCTGTTGCGACGTCGGCCCTTATTCGTCGGGGCGGCAGTGTCTTCATCAGTAGAGTCGGTTTCCACGCCAGCGTCCTCACGGGGTACTTCCTTCCCTCTTCAGCACGGGCACACCTATCGTCCAGAACATAAAGTTCGGCCACATCCTTAACCTTGTTCATCGCTAGCTCTTCGTGCATCTTGCAGTTGCGCACGTTCTGGTGGAACGCACTAATCACGGCGGCGGAATGAACATCGGGGATGTTGTATTGCACCCGGTTGAACCTCTGGATGTACTTGCGCAGGGTTTCCCCTTCCTTCTTGGGAATGATATGCAAATCACTGGTCTGGCCATGAGCTTGGTGGCCTCCGGTGAAGGCACCGACGAACTCATGGCACATATCCGACCAAGAAGAAATGGAATCCGCCGGCAAGTGCATCAACCAAGACATGACGTTAGGCTTCAGTGCCAACGGGAAGTAATTGGCAAGCAGCTTGTCGTCGCGAGCTCCGGCAGCTTGCATCGCGATGGTGTAGATGTTGAGGAACTCTGACGGATGGGTCTTGCCGTTGTACTTCTCGCCGACGTCGGGCTTGAACGTGCGGTGGGACGGCTACTGGAACTGCCGCAGCTCACGGGTAAAGGCTGGGCAACCCACCTTGTAAGGTAGGCCGCCGGAGCCCCCCGGTGCTGGGTGGTCCATAGCGGGTCCCGCCCGCTTATCCTACTGGTGGCGTGTATCGCGCCGGCGCTTGATAGTGGTTCGAGCATCTTCATGGGCTCATTCTCGAAGAACTTGGCGCTGGTCGCGGTGGGTCCGTGGGTCGGATGACGCTATGGAAATGTTATCACATGCATCGTCACGACGGACCGGCACCGGCGGCAACTAGCGTGGGGGAGGAGAGTGTATTGTGGCTGCAGCTCCCCCGGTTCTCCCACCGCTGACATGTGGTGGCTCGACGGAGCGTCGGCCCGAGGGCCCCGCCGGTCGCAGATCATCTTTATTGGCGACGGCGACGAGGCTCCGGATGGTGGCTCTCCACTCGTCGAGCTTCTCCGCAGCAGGAGGGAAGTCGAGGAGCAGCTGTGCGTGCGCCAAAGCCTCTGCCGGCGTGGGTGGTGGCGACAGCTGCGTGGACCGCGGTGTGCTTTGACTTCTAACCACGTTAGAAGGAGCACTATCACGGCCCAGCGGCTGCGTGCCATTTTGCCAGCACTTCGGCGGCCATGCTGGACTCCTTCATCCCGCGGATGATGCACATGGCTCTTCCCACGGCGGTGTCTAGGGTCACCAGCATGGGGACGCTGCTCGTCGCGCACACCATGGGAAGAGCGCACTGTGGGCGTCGAGGTGGGCGTCTTGGAGGTTGCTGCGCCGCCTGTAGGGGGCACAACGACGCCCCTCGAGGGCCGCCCGCCGCCTGCGGGGGGCCCAACCCTGTCTTTGGATTTGGCGATGCGCGGCCCGTCGTCTGGCGCACGAACGACGCCGCTCGCCAGGCTCTAACTGCCAGAGCGATGCTGGTGCTCGCGGGCCGCGGCTCGGGTTCTGTCCGCGACCGGCCCGCTGCTCGTCCGCACTGGCACGGGCCGTTCGGCTCCCGACGAGTCGATCGCCGTGATCGTATTCTTCTTGGGAGCCATGGCGATGAAGAACCGCTAGGCTAACTGCTAGATCAGATTCTCACGACTGCGCCCCCTACTTGGCGCGCCAAAGATGTCGGGGAAACGACACCTATGGGATCACTGGAATCCCTTCTACAGTTGGCGGACGCGGGGTTGTGAGAAGAGCAGGTCTAACAGGAAGAACACGGATCGTTTACCCAGGTTCGGACCGCGAGGATGCGTAATACCCTAGTCCTGCTTTGGTGGATGTATTGAGTGTTCTTGTGTTCTTGAGCTAGCTACGGGGTGTAACTTACCCAAAAGAGCCGAATCCCTCTCCTGGTCGCCTCGGGCCTCCTTTTATAGGCAAAAAGGGTCACCACAGTGGCACACAGGAGGTGGAAAGGTGTACAGCGCGCGAGCTTATCCCCCGTATTACAGGAAAAGACGCATTTAATGCATCGCTTAGGTGTCCCTTAGCTTTATTGGGGACTGGAACGAGGCCCGTCCCGTCCGTCGCCGCCTCGCTTCGCTTCGACCAGCGCCCAGGCCAGCGATGCATGCGGCGCCATGTAGGCAGGCAGGCAGCTGAGGTGGCGCGGTGGCAGGGCCTTCACGAAGATCTGCATGCCACCACGCAGGTGCTTGCTGAGTTGGTGTAGAGGACGCTCGTCGCCACGTAGGTGCCTGCCCAGCTGGTTGAGCTAGCAGCTGCTTGGGGACGGCGGTGGAGTCTTGGCTGGTGCGGGCCTGGCAGTGGCCCTGCTGATGCCCTCGGCAAGGGTCTTGCCGGGGGCCCGGCAAGGATCTTGCCGTGGCGTCGCAGTCGTCCCGGCAAGGCGCTTGCCGGGGGTCTTGTGTATCTCCTCGGCTAGGACCCCACCGAGGGTCGCCGTCTTCTAGTCCTCGTCTGATCTTGTGTGTTCATGATCTTGACGAAGATCTGCATGCCACCACAGAGGCGCCTCCCCGGCCCTGGTTCCAATGTAGTTGGTTGGCTGGTGTTGGAACCCACGGGCTCAAAGGTGGCCTGCTCCGCTGGCATCGGGCAAGTTGCCCCGGCAAGGGTCTTGCCGGGGGAGTCCACATCGCCCTTTTGCTCTCCTGTGTTTCTGGTCTTGGTGTGGCCTTGGTTATCTTGCGCTTCGGCTTCTCTCCGGCTTCCCTCTTCTGCCCTGCTAGGTGTGGCCGCGGCGCGTGGCTCTGACTGCCCGTGCACAAGTAAAGGGGTCAAAAGGAGAGACCCTACTTTTGTACACCGACACCTAGTGACAAGCATTAAGCATAGCAAAGTCATAGCAACATCAATCTTAGAACATAATGGATACTAGGGATCAAACCCTAACAAAACTAACTCGATTACATGGTAAATCTCATCCAACCCATCACCGTCCAGCAAGCCTACAATGGGATTACTCACGCACGACGGTGAGCATCATGAAATTGGTGATGGAGGATGGTTGATGATGACGATGGCGACGGATTCCTCTCTCCGGAGCCCCGAACGGACTCCAGATTAGCCCTCCCAAGGAAGATTAGGGCTTGGCGGAGGCTTCATATAGTAAAACGTGATGAATCCTTCTCTCTGATTTTTTTTCTCCCCGAAAGTGAATATATGGAGTTGGGGTTGAGGTCGGTGGAGTCGCAAGGGGGCCATGAGGCAGGGGGGCGCCCGGCACCCTCGTGGACAGGGTGTGGGCCCTCTGATGCTGATTCTTTCGCCAATATTTTTCATTAATTCCAAAAGGTGTCTCCGTGGATTTTCAGGTCATTCTGAGAACTTTTATTTCTGCACAAAAATAACACCATGGCAGTTCTGCTGAAAACAGCGTCAGTCCGGGTTAGTTCCATTCAAATCATGCAAGTTAGAGTCCAAAACAAGGGCAAAAGTGTTTGGAAAAGTAGATACGTTGGAGACGTATCGACTCCCCCAAGCTTAAACCTTTTCTTGTCCTCAAGCAATTCAGTTGACAAACTGAAAGTGATAAAGAACTTTTACAAACTCTGTTTGATCTTGTTGTTGCAAATATGTAAAGCCAGCATTCAAGTTTTCAGCAAAGATTATGAACTAACCATATTCACAATAACATTTAGGTCTCATGTTTACTCATATCAATGGCATAATCAAATAGCGAGCAATAATAATAAATCTCGGATGACAACACTTTCTCAAAACAATCACAATATGATAATAACAAGATGGTATCTCGCTAGCCCTTTCTGAGACCGCAAAACATAAATGCAGAGCACCCCTGAAGATCAAGGACTGACTAGACATTGTAATTCATGGTAAAAGAGATCCAGTCACAGTCATAGTCAATGTAAATTAATAGCAATGCATGCGAATGACAGCGCTGCTCTCCAACTGGTGCTTTTTAATAAGAGGATGATGACTCAACATAAAAGTAAATAGATAGGCCCTTCGCAGAGGGAAGCAGGGATTTGTAGAGGTGCCAGAGCCTGAGTTTTGAAATAGAGATAAATAATATTTTGAGTGGCATACTTTCATTGTCAACGTAACAACCAAGAGATCTCGATATCTTCCATGCTACACACATGATAGGCGGTTCCCAAACAGAATGGTAAAGCTTATACTCCCCCACCACCAACAAACATCAATCCATGGCTTGTCCGAAACAATGGGTGCCGTCCAACTAACAACAATCCTGGGGGAGTTTTGTTTGCAATTATTTTGATTTGATTCGAGCATGGGACTGGGCATCCCGGTTACCGGCCATTTTCTCGTGAATGATGAGCAGAGTCCACTCATCATGAGAATAACCCACCTAGCATGGAAGATATAGACAGCCCTAGTTGATACAGGAGCTATTCGAGCATACAAAACATAATTTCATTTGAAGGTTTAGAGTTTGGCACATACAAATTTACTTGGAACGGCAGGTAAATACCGCATATAGGAAGGTATGGTGGACTCATATGGAATAACTTTGGTGTTTATGGAAGTGGATGCACAAGCAGTATTCCCGCTTAGTACAAGTGAAGGCTAGAAAGAGACTGGGAAGCGACCAACTAGAGAGCGACAACAGTCATGAACATGCATTAAGATTAATCAACAATGAGTGCAAGTATGAGTAGGATATAAATCACCATGAACATAAATATCGTGGAGGCTATGTTGATTTTGTTTCAACTACATGCGTGAACATGTGCCAAGTCAAGCCACTCAAATCATTCAAAGGAGGATACCACCCTATCATACCACATCACAACCATTTTAATAGCATGTTGGCACTCAAGGTAAACCATTATAAACTCCTAGCTAATTAAGAATGGCATGAGCAACTATAATCTCTAATTGTCATTGCAAACATGTTTCATTCATAATACGCTGAATTAGGAACGATGAACTAATCATATTTACAAAAACAAGATAGGTCGAGTTCATACCAGCTTCTCTCATCTCAATCAGTCCATCATATATCATCATTATTGCCTTTCACTTGCACGACCAAACGATGTGGATAATAATAATAGTGCACGTGCATTGGACTAAGCTGGAATCTGCAAACATTTAATACAAGGGAGAAGACAAGGTAATATGGGCTCTTGGTTAAATCAACAATAATGCATATGATAGCCACTCAACATTTTCATCATGGTCTTCTCCTCTCGACCCCCAAAGAAAAGAAATAAAACTATTTACACGGGAAAGCTCCCAACAAGCAAAAGAAGAACGAGAAATCTTTTTGGGTTTTCTTTTAATTACTACTACTACAAGCATGGAAAGTAAACTAGCTAAAAGCTATAGCTAATTTTTTGGTTTTTCTTAAGGTTTTTCAAACACACAAGAAGAAGGCTTAGAAAATAAAATAAACTAGCATGGATAGTACAATGAAAAAGTATGAGCACCGACAACTAGAATGAGTGTGTGAACATGAATGTAATGTCGGTGAGAAATACGTACTCCCCCAAGTTTATGCTTTTGGCCTAAGTTGGTCTATGACCACTATTGGCCTGGCGGATATCCAAAGTCGTAGCTGGGGTTGTACTGAGATGCAGCAGCTACTGCCTGAAGAGCTGCAGCTCGGAGGCAAGCTGCCTCCGTCCTCCTCTCATACTCGTTCGCCTCCTCCCTGGTTATAACATATCTCCTTTTTGCCTGAAAGTTAAAGAAAGTAGGCGCAGGTAGGGCACCATGGACAGTGCATTGTCTGTCAAAGATTAGTTGGTGCTGGAGGAACTGTTCATTCCTCTCAAGAAACTGATGGCGAACCATAGCACTATAATCTAGATAAGCAGGAAGCAACTCCATATCATTTCCATGTATGGGTACACCAAGATAATTAGCTACACGAGTTGCATAAATTCCACCAAACAAATCTCCACTTGTACCGTTAAGATGCAACCTTCGTGCAACAATGGCCCCCAAGTTATATTGCTTATCACCTAATACCGCACTCTTGAGGACACTAAGATCTAGAACGCACATGTGACAAGCCTCATCTTTACCGTTAATGCATCTACCTATAAAGAGAGGAAAATAATGTATGGAAGGGAAATGAATGCTCCCTATGGTAGCTTGTGTGATTTCTCTAGATTCCCCCACAGTGATACTAGCAAGAAAGTCTTTATATTCAGATTTGCGAGGTTCACTAACATTGCCCCACTGCGGGAGTTTACAAGTAGTATTAAAATCTTCTAGGTCCATGGTATACGATTTATCATAAAGATCAAATAAAACAGTGTGAGAATTGCTCGAGGATGTAAATTTAAACCTCCTCACAAAGGAATCAGTTAGGAAGTGGTTCTGTAGGCACTTATCTGACACAAAGTCCTCCAGATCAGCATTACGCACATACGCGTCAAATCCATCCTTGATACCTGCCTGGACCATAAACTCCTCTGACGGCCATTCACAAGGCCGCACTTGAGCTTCCCTCGGTGGTTCATCGTCCGGCTCACGTATCGCGAGCCTTGGTCCTTGCTTCCTTGAGGAACCACCTTGGTACATTTTCCTATGCATTTTCTTTCTCTGAAAATTTTCTAAAATTTTAGTGACTCAAAATAAAAGTGAATCAAACTCAACAAGATTGATAGCAACTACTCCCACAAGTGCCTAGAGGATATATCATGCATTAAAACTACTTTAGACCATATAAATTTGACATGCAAGCTCAAGAATACGGTCACCTTAGCAGCAAAAATTTGCAATAAATAAAGCACTAGAACAAAAACTAATTGGACCATTAGAGGAGTCACATACCGAAGAACGATCCCCCAAAACAGTTTTGTGAATGGAACTTTGAGCAAAGAGATCTAAAATGGCAGCAAGATGAGTTAGAACACGGGTTTGAGCTATGGGAGGATTTTTTCTGGAGCAACACGAAGTGAGTGGGTGCTGGAATAAGTGGAGGGGGTCCACGTGGGGCCCACAAGGCAGGGGGCGCGCCCTGTGCCCTCGTGGCCAAATGGTGGGCCCCCCTGGTGTGTTCTCAGTGCCAGAAATTCTTAAATATTCTACAAAAATCATATTTCATTTTTAGGACGTTTGGAGAACTTTTTTTTCGGGGTATTTTTATTGCAAGGATAATTCACAAAACAGACAAAAAATACTATTTTGCTTTATTTAATCTAAATAACAGAAAGTAAAAGGAGGGTACAGAGAGTTGTGCTCTCAAATTTCATCCATCTCGTGCTCATCAAAAGGAATCCACTAACAAGGTTGATCAAGTCTTGTTAACAAACTCTTTCCGAATAACATGAAACCGGAGAATTTTCGAATAACACTAGGTTACCTCAATAGGGATATGCATGTCCCCAACAATACGAATATCATATTTCTTGTTGAGAGTAGGAAGAGGGAATTCAAAACCTCCAATAGTTATCGTTGAAAATTTTCCAATAGAATTGATACTGTAGACTTGAGGTTGTTTCCTCGGAAAGTGTACCGTATGCTCATTACCATTAACATGAAAAGTGGCATTGCCTTTGTTGCAATCAATATCAGTCCCTGCAGTATTCAAAAAGGGTCTACCAAGGATAATCGACATACTATCGTCCTCGGGAATATCAAGAATAACGAAGTCCGTTAAAATAGTAAAGTTTGCAACCACAACAGGCACATCCTCACAAATACCGACAGGTATAGCAGTTGATTTATCGGCCATTTGCAAATATAATTCAGTAGGTGTCAACTTATTCAAATCAAGTCTACGATATAAAGAGAGAGGCATAACACTAACACCGGCTCCAAGATCACATAAATCAATTTTAACATAGTTTCTTTTAATGGAGCATGGTATAGTTGGTACTCCTGGATCTCCTAGTTTCTTTGGTATTCCACCTTTAAAAGTATAATTGGCAAGCATGGTGGAAATTTCAGCTTCCGGTATCTTTCTGTTATTTGTAACAATATCTTTCATATACTTAGCATAAGGATTCATTTTAAGCATATCAGTCAAACGCATACGCAAAAAAAAGGTCTAATCATTTCAGCAAAGCGCTCAAAATCCTCATCATCCTTTTTCTTGGATGGTTTAGGAGGAAAAGGCATGGGTTTCTGAACCCATGGTTCTCTTTCTTTACCGTGCTTCCTAGCAACGAAGTCTCTCTTATCATAACGTTGATTCTTTGATTGTGGGTTATCAAGATCAACAATAGGTTCAATCTCTACTTCATTGTTATTGCTAGGTTGAGCATCAACATGAACATCATCATTAACATTATCACTAGGTTCATGTTCATTACCAGATTGTGTTTCAGCATCAGAAATAGAAATATCATTGGGATTCTCAGGTGTGTCAACAACAGGTTCACTAGAAGCATGCAAAGTCCTATCATTTTTCTCTTTTTTCTTCTTAGAAGGACTAGGTGCATCAACATTTGTTCTCTGAGAATCTTGCTCAACTCTCTTAGGGTGGCCCTCAGGATACAAAGGTTCCTGAGTCATTCTACCCCCTCTAGTCATAACTCTAACAGCATTATCATTTTTCTTATTATTTAATTCATTGAGCAAATCATCTTGTGCTTTAAGCACTTGTTCTACCTGAGTGGTAACCATAGAAGCATGTTTCCTAATAAGTTTAAGGTCACCTTTAACTCTAGACATATAACCACTCAAGTGTTCCACCATATAAGCATTACATTTAAATTGTCTACCAACATAAGCATTGAAGTTTTCTTGTTTAACAATAAGATTATCAAACTCATCCAAGCATTGGCTAGCAGATTTATTACGAGGAATATCACCTTCCTCAAATCTATAGAGAGAATTTACCTTTACTACCTGTGTTGGGTTATTAGGACCATGTATTTCTTCAATAGGTGGTAAATTCTTAACATCTTTAGCTTTAATACCCTTCTCTTTCATAGATTTCTTTGCCTCTTGCATATCTTCACGACTGAGAAATAGAATACCCCTTTTCTTCGGAGTTGGCTCAGGAGTTGGTTCTGGAAGTGTCCAATCATTATCATTACTCAATATATTATTCAATAGCAATTCATCTTTCTCAACCGTTCTTTCCCTGAAAACACAACCATCACAACTATCCAGGTGGTCTCTGGAAGAATCGGTTAGTCCATTATAAAAGATATAAGTATTTCATTTTTCTTGAGAGGATGATCAGGCAAAGCATTAAGTAATCGGAGAAGCCTCCCCAAGCTTGTGGAAGACTCTCTTCTTCAATTTGCACAAAATTATATATTTCCCTTAAGGCATCTTGTTTCTTATTAGCAGGGAAATATTTAGCAGAGAAGTAATAAATCATATCCTGGGGACTACGCACAAGGAGCAAGAGAATTAAACCATGTTTTAGCATCACCTTTAATGAGAAAGGAAATAACTTAAGGATATAGTAGTAATGAATTTTTCCTCATGAGTGAATAGGGTGGCTATATCATTCAATTTAGTAAGATATGCCACAACAGTTTCAGATTCATAGCCATAAAAAGGAATAGATTCAACCAAAGTAATTAACTCAGGATCGATAGAGAAATCATAATCCTTATCAGAAATACAGATAGGTGAAGTAGCAAAAGCAGGGTCATATTTCATTCTAGCATTCAAAGACTTTTCTTTCAGCTTAGCTAACAGTTTCTTAAGATCATATCTATCTTTGCAAGAAAAAAGGTCTCTAGCAGTTTCTTCATCCATAACATAACCCTCAGGCACATCAGGCAATTCATATCTAGGGGGAGAATCTTCATCATCACTTTCATCAATATTATCTGTTTCAATAATTTCATTCTCTCTAACCCTAGCAAGTTGTTCATAAAGAAATTCACCGAATGGCACAATATTATCAATCATAGAAGTAGTTTCATCATAAGCATCATGCATAACAGAAGTTGTTCATCAAGAAATTCATTCTCTCTAACCCTAGCAATATTATCTGTTCATCAATATTATCTGTTTCAATAATTTCATTCTCTCTAACCCTAGCAAGTTGTTCATCAAGAAATTCACCTAATGGCACAGTATTATCAATCATAGAAGTAGTTTCATCATAAGCATCATGCATAGCAGAAGTGGCATCATCAATAACATACGACATATCAGAATCAATAACAGGTGTAGGTGTCGCAAATTTACTCATAACAGAAGGTGAATCAACTGAAGAGCTAGATGGCAGTTCCTTACCTCCCCTCGTAGTTGAGGAAAAATCTTGGTTCTTTCATTTTTCAAGTTCCTCATAGTGATCAACAGATATAAATCCCAAGTGACTCAAAGAATAGAGCTATGCTCCCCGGCAACGGCGCCAGAAAATAGTCTTGATAACCCACAAGTATAGGGGATCGCAACAGTTTTCGAGGGTAGAGTATTCAACCCAAATTTATTGATTCGACACAAGGGGAGCCAAAGAATATTCTCAAGTATTAGCAGTTGAGTTTTTAATTCAACCACACCTAAAAGACTTAATATCTGCAGCAAAGTATTTGGTCGCAAAGTAGTATGGAAGTAAAGGTAACGGTGGCAAAATCAACAGTAGCAGTTTTGGTAGCAATCGTAACAGTGGCAACATAAAAGTAATTAAGCAAAGATCAATATGTGAAAAGCTCGTAGGCAATGGATCAATGATGGATAATTATGTCGGATGCGATTCCTCATGCAACAGTCATAACATAGGGTGACACAGAACTAGCTCCAGTTCATCAATGTAATGTTGGCATGTATTCCGAATATAGTCATACGTGCTTATGAAAAAGAACTTGCATGACATCTTTTGTCCTACCCTCCCGTGGCAGCGGGGTCCTATTGGAAACTAAGGGATATTAATGCCTCCTTTTAATAGAGTACCGGACCAAAGCAATAACACTTAGTGAATACATGAACTCCTCAAACTACGGTCATCACCGGGAGTGGTCCCGATTATTGTCACTTCGAGGTTGCCGGATCATAACACATAGTAGGTGACTATTGACTTGCAAGATAGTATCAAGAACTCACATATATTCATGAAAACATAATAGGTTCAAATCTGAAATCATGGCACTCGGGCCCTAGTGACAAGCATTAAGCATAGCAAAGTCATACCAACATCAATCTTAGAACATATACTAGGGATCAAACCCTAACAAAACTAACTCGATTACATGGTAAATCTCATCCAACCCATCACCGTCCAGCAAGCCTACGATGGGATTACTCACGCACGGCGGTGAGCATCATGAAATTGGTGATGGAGGATGGTTGATGATGACGATGGCGACGGATTCCCCTCTCCGGATCCCCGAACGGACTCCAGATCAGCCCTCCCGAGGAAGATTAGGGCTTGGCGGTGGCTCCATATCATAAAACGCGATGAATCCTTCTCTCTGCAGATCAGGATCTTTCCAACACAATGTGCTTGACAAAGGATAAAATGTAAAAAGGAAAGGTGAAGATCACCATGACTCTTGTATAGGGCATAAGACAAAAATAAAAGATAGGCCCTTTGCAGAGGGAAGCAGAGGTTGTCATGTGCTTTTATGGTTGGATGCACAAAATCTTAATGCGAAAGAACATCACTTTCCAACACAATGTGCTTGACAAAGGATAAAATGTAAATAGGAAAGGTGAAGATCACCATGACTCTTGTATAGGGCATAAGACAAAAATAAAAGATAGGCCCTTTGCAGAGGGAAGCAGAGGTTGTCATGTGCTTTTATGGTTGGATGCACAAAATCTTAATGCGAAAGAACATCACTTTATATTGCCACTTGTGATACGGACCTTTATTATGCAGTCTGTCGCTTTTATTACTTCAACATCACAAGATCGTATAAAGCTTATTTTCTCTCACACTAATAAATCATACATATTTAGGGAGCAATTTTTATTGCATGCAATAATGACAACTTACTTGAAGGATCTTACTCAATCCATAGGTAGGTATGGTGGACTCTCATGGCAAAACTGGGTTTAAGGATATTCAGAAGCACAAGTAGTATCTCTACTTGGTGCAAAGAATTTGGCTAGCATGAGGGGGAAGGCAAGCTCAACATGTTGGATGATCCATGACAATATAATTTATTTCAGATATAAGAAAACATAACCCATTACGTTGTCTTCCTTGTTCAACATCAACTTTTAGCATGTCATATTTTAATGAGTGCTCACAATCATAAAAGAAGTCCAAGATAGTATATTTATATGTGAGAACCTCTCTTTCTTTATTAGTTCCTATTAATTGCAACGATGACCAAAACTATGTTTGTAAACTATCAACAACTTTTATTCATCATACTCTTTTTATGTGAAGTCATTACTCTCCATAAGATCAATATGATCTCTTTGTTTCTTTTTATTCTTCCCCCTTTTTCCTTTTCTTTTTATTCCCTCAAGATCATAGCAAGATAATCAAGTCGTTGACTCAACACTAATCTTTATTATATATAGCTCACGGACTCGATTACATAGAGGGACCATAAAGCAAAACTAAAAACTAGATCATGCTAAAACTTTATTCTACTAGATCAAGATATTACCAAAAGGATCGAACTAAGAAAAACGGTAAAGATAGGAGTGTGATGGTGATACGATACCGGGGCACCTCCCCCAAGCTTGGCAGTTGCCAAGGGGAGTGCCCATACCCATGTGTTTATGTCTCCTTCTTCGGGGGTGAAGATGATGAAGTGTCGCACATCGAGCGCAAAAGATCCTCCAATTTGCGGATAATGCCCTTGAGTGCGGTAATATGGTCCTTCAAGAAAATATTTTCACGTGTGAGATACTTGTTTTGTATGCGAGCTAACTTAATCATCTTGACAGCTTCAATCTCAATTGGGGTGAGAAGATTGTGATGTGGTTGAAGGATGTCTTCTTCTTCTGCTGCCGGAGCTTGACCCTCTGTGGCCTTCTTGATCCTATCGTCCTTGTTGATCTCCCCGGGTTCTTCTCTCTTTTTCTCTATCTTCATTAGCGAAGCATCATTGTCCTCATTGTTGGAGGAGGGGGACGACATGATGCCTAGCCTTGACAACTCTGGCAGAAAACAGCTCGAAACAAAAACAGAGGATATTTGCGTGCCCATCAGGCAGGGGGCGCGCCCAGGGAGGTAGGGCGCGCCCTCCACCCTCGTGGATGCCTCGTGTCCTCTTCGGGCTACTTCTTATTTTCCTATTTTCTTAAATATTCCAAAACGGAGAAAAATTGCTATTAGAACTGTTTTGGTGTCGGTTTACTTACCATACCACATACCTATTCCGTTTCGGAGTCTGAAACGTTCTGGAAAGTGTCCCTTATGTACTCCGGGGTTACGGTTTCAATAACATTAGTTTCAACATTTATTGGGTTACCTGAGATATAATGTCTGATTCTTTGACCATTCACCACCTTCGGGTTTGTGCCCTCGAAGTTGTTGATTTTTATGGCACCGGAATGATAGACCTCCTCGATAACGTAAGGACCTTCCCATTTGGAGAGGAGTTTTCCTGCAAAAAATCTTAAACGGGAGTTGTATAGTAAAACATAATAACCTAGATTAAACTCACGCTTTTGTATCCTTTTGTCATGCCATCTTTTAGCTTTTTCTTTAAATAGTTTGGCATTCCCATAAGCTTGGGTTCTCCACTCATCAAGTGATCTAATGTCATAGCCTCTTCTCACCGGCAAGTTTGAAATCATAATTGAGCTCTTTAATGGCCCAATATGCCTTATGTTCTAGTTCGAGAGGTAAGCGACATGCTTTTCCATAAACCATTTTATATGGAGACATACCCATAGGGTTTTTATATGGAGTTCTATAGGCCCATAATGCATCATCAAGTTTGTTGGACCAATTCTTCCTAGATCTATTAACAGTCTTTTACAAAATTAATTTGAGCTCCCTATTACTTAGTTCTACTTGACCACTAGACTGTGGGTGGTAGTGGAGATGCAATTCTATGATTAACGTCATACTTAGCAAGCATTTTACGAAAAGCACCATGAATAAAATGTGAACCACCATCAGTCATTAAGTATCTAGGAACTCCAAACCTTTGAAAAATAACTTCTTTAAGCATCTTAATAGAGGTGTTATGATCAGCCCTACTAGTTGGAATAGCTTCTACCCACTTAGTAACGTAATCAACAGCAACTAAAATATGTGTATACCCATTAGAGGAAGGAAACGGTCCCATATAATCAAAACCCCAAACATCAAATGGTTCAATAACAAGTGAATAGTTCATAGGCATTTCTTGACGTCTACTAATATTACCGATTCTTTGACATTCATCACAAGACAAGACAAACTTGCGGGCATCTTTGAAGGGAGTAGGCCAATAAAAACCGGATTGCAATACCTTATGTGCAGTTCTGTCTCCAGCGTGGTGTCCTCCATAAGCCTCGGAGTGACACTTGCGTAGGATCTGTTCCTATTCATGCTCAGGTACACAATGTCTAATAACACCATCTACTCCTTCTTTATAGAGATGTGGGTCATCCCAGAAGTAATGTCTTAAATCATAGAAAAACTTTTTCTTTTGCTGGTATGTGAAACTAGGTGGTATGAATTTAGCAACAATGTAATTAGCATACCATGGAGCAGTACGAGAAGCATTTATGACAGCTAATTGTTCATCAGGAAAGTTATCATCAATAGGTAGTGGGTCATCAAGAACATTCTCTAACCTAGATAAGTTGTCTGCAACGGGGTTCTCAGCTCCCTTTCTATCAATAATGTGCAAATCAAATTCTTGTAGTAAGAGAACCCATCTAATAAATCTAGGTTTAGCATCTTTCTTTTCCATAAGATATTTAATAGCGGCATGATCAGTGTGAACAGTTACTTTAGAATCAACAATATAAGGTCTGAACTTATCACAAGCAAATACAACCGCTAAAAATTCTTTTTCAGTAGTAGCATAATTTCTCTGGGCACTGTCTAGAGTTTTACTAGCATATTGGATAACATTTAATTTCTTATCAACTCCCTGTCCTAGTACAACACCTACAGCATAATCACTAGCATCACACATAATTTCAAAGGGTAAATTCCAATCAGGTGGTTGAACAATAGGTGCAGAAATCAAGGAACATCTTTTTGTAAGAGATTAGTCAGAGGCCTAGAAATTTTTGAGAAGTCTTTAATGAACCTCTTATAAAAACTGGCATGACCAAGGAAACTTCTTATACCTTTAATGTCCTTAGGACACGGCATCTTTTCAATTGCATCAGCTTTAGCTTTATCAACTTCAATACCTCTTTCAGAAATTTTATTCCCCAAGACAATACCTTCATTAACCATAAAGTGGCACTTCTCCCAATTCAAGACAAGACTTCACATCTCTGCAAAACTCGATCAAGGTTGCTTAAGCAATCATCAAAAGAAGTTCCATAAATGGAAAAATCATCCATGAAAACCTCAACAATCTTTTCACAAAATTCAGAGAATATAGCCATCATACATCTTTGAAAGGTAGCCGGTGCATTACATAAACCAAAAGGCATACGTGTACCAAAAGGACAAGTAAAGATGGTCTTTTCTTGATCCTCTTTTGACACAAGTATTTGAGAGAAACCAGAATAACCATATAGAAAGCAAAAATGTGTATGTTTGGGTAGTCTTTGTAGCATTTGATCAATAAAAGGTAATGGGTAATGATCCTTTTTAGTAGCTTTATTTAATTTGATGAAATCAATTACCATTCTATAACCTGTAACAATTCTTTGTGGGATCAATTCATCTTTATCATTAGGAACAACAGTAATACCTCCCTTCTTAGGGACACAATGGACAGGACTTACCCACTGACTATCATCAACGGGATAAATTATACCTGCCTCCAGAAGCTTTAGTATTTCTTTTCTTACCACTTCTTTCATCTTAGGATTTAACCGTCGTTGGTGATCAACAACCGATTTAGCATCTTTCTCCAATTTTATTTTGTGCTGGCATAAAGTGGGACTATTGCCCTTAAGATCATCAAGAGTATATCCAATAGCAGCACGATGCTTCTTCAGAGTTTTCAATAATTTCTCTTCTTCCTGCTCTGAAAGGTTAGCACTAATAATAACAGGATATATCTTCTTTTCATCAAGATAAGCATATTTAAGAGTATTAGGTAATGGTTTAAGCTCAAACACGGGATCACCCTTGGGTGCAGGAGGATCCCCTAGAATTTCAACAGGCAAGTTGTGTTTCAAATAGGACCTTTTTTAAAGAATACTTCGTCTATTTCCCTTCTTTCATTCATGAACATACCATTTTCGTGGTCTAGCAAATATTTTTCTAAAGGATCATTAGGAGGCACGGAAATAGAAGCAAGACCAATAATTTCATCTTTACTAGGCAATTCTTTATCATGGGGTTGTCTACGAAATTTAGCAAAATTAAACTCATGAGACATATCCCCTAAACCAATAGTAACAACATCCTTTTTGTAATCTATCCTAGCATTAACAGTATTCAAGAAGGGCCTACCAAATATAATGGGGCAAAAGTCATCTTGTGGGGAACCAAGAACAAGAAAATCAGCAGGATATTTAATTTTCCCACACAAGACTTCAACATCTCTAACAATCCAAACTGGTGAAATAGTGTCTCTATTGGCAAGCTTAATTGTAACATCAATTTCTTCTATCTCAGCAGGTGCAATATCATGCATAATTTCTTTGTATAAGGAATGAGGTATTGCACTTGCACTAGCACCAATATCACACAAGCCATGATAACAATGATCTCCTATTTTAACAGAAATAACAGGCATGCCTACAACAGGTCTACATTTATTTTTAGTATCGGGTCTAGCAATTCTAGCAGCTTCATCACAGAAGTAAATAACATGCCCATCAATATTATCGGCCAAGAGATCTTTAACCATAGCAATACTAGGTTCAACTTTAATTTGCTCAGGGGGTGTAGGTGTTCTAGTATTATTACGACCACAGTTCAAGCTTTAGCATGATCCTTTATTCTAACGGGGAAAGGTGGTTTCTCAATATAAGCGGTAGGAACAATAGGATCAACATTGTAAGTGATAGTCTTTTCTTCAACTTTAATAGGTTTAGATACTTTTACTTCAATGGGAGGATGATATTTAAACCACTTCTCCTTAGGGAGATCAAGATGAGTAGCAAATGATTCACAGAAAGAAGCTACTATCTTAGAGTCAAGTCCATATTTAGTGCTAAATTCACGGAAAACATCGGTATCCATAAAAGATTTAACACAATCAAACTTAGGTGTTATACCTGACTCCTTACCTTCATCGAGATCCCAATCTTCAGAGTTGCGTTTAATTATTTCCAATAAATCCCATTTGAATTCAATAGTCTTCATCATAAAAGAACCAATACAAGAAGTATCGAGCATGGAGCGATTACTGAGAGATAGCCGAGCATAAATTTTTTGAATAATAATTTCTCTTGAGAGCTCATGATTGGGGCATGAATATAACATTGAGTTAAGCCTCCCCCAAGCTTGAGCGATGCTTTCTCCTTCGCGAGGCCAGAAATTATATATATAATTACGATCACGATGAACAACATGCATAGGATAAAACTTCTGATGAAATTCCAATTTCAATCGGTTGTAGTTCCATGATCCCATATCATCACATAGCCTAAACCATGTCAATGTCTTTCCCTTCAAAGATAAAGGGAAGATCTTCTTCTTGATAACATCCTCGGGCATACCTGCAAGCTTAAATAATCCACAAACTTCATCCACATAGATTACGTGCAAATTGGGATGCAATGTTCCATCTCCTATAAAAGGATTAGCTAGCCCTTTCTCTGTCATACCCGAACGAATTTCAAAGTAAACATTTTCAGTAGGTTCAATAGGTTGAGAAGCAACTATATGCTCTACTGGTCGGGGTGAAGATACCCCGAACAAGCCCCTCAAAGGATTACTTTCCATAGTAAGAAGTGACAGTAAATTTCAGCACACTATATAAATTTTTCCTTACCAATTTCCACTTACCAAAGGAGCTTCACTCCCCGGCAACGGCGCCAGAAAAGAGTCTTGATGACCCACAAGTATAGGGGATCTATCGTAGTCCTTTCGATAAGTAAGAGTGTCGAACGCAAAGAGGAGCAGAAGGAAATGACAAGCGATTTTCAGTAAGGTATTCTCTGCAAGCACTGAAATTATTGGTAACAGATAGTTGTGTGATAAGGTAATTTGTAACGGGTAACAAGTAACAAAAGTAAAAAAGGTGCAGCATGGTGGCTCAATCCTTTTTGTAGCAAAGGACAAGCCTGGACAAACTCTTATATAAAGGAAAACGCTCCCGAGCACACATGGGAATTATTGTCAAGATAGTTTTCATCACCCTCATATGATTCGCGTTCGTTACTTTGATAATTTGATATGTGGGTGGACCGGTGCTTGGGTGCTACCCTTCCTTGGAGAAGCATCCCACTTATGATTAACCCCTATTACAAGCATCCGCAACTACAAAAGAAGTATTAAGGTAAACCTAACCATAGCATGAAACATATGGATCCAAATCAGCCCCTTACGAAGCAACGCATAAACTAGGGTTTAAGCTTCTGTCACTCTAGCAACCCATCATCTACTTATTAATTCCCAATGCCTTCCTCTAGGCCCAAATAATGGTGAACTGTCATGTAGTCGATGTTCACATAACACCACTAGAGGAGAGACAACATACATCTCATCAAAATATCGAACGAATACCAAATTCACATGACTACTTATAGCAAGACTTCTCCCATGTCCTCAGGAACAAACGTAACTACTCACAAATCATATTCATGTTCATAATAAGAGGGGTATTAATATGCATTAAGGATCTGAACATATAATCTTCCACCGAATAAACCAACTAGCATCAACTACAAGGAGTAATCAACACGACTAGCAACCCATAGGTACCAATCTGAGGTTTCGAGACAAAGATTGGATACAAGAGATGAACTAGGGTTTGAGATGAGATGGTGCTAGTGAAGATGTTGATGGAGATTGACCCCCTCCCAATGAGAGGATCGATGGTGATGACGATGGTGATGATTTCCCCCTCCCGGAGGGATGTTTCCCCGGCAGAACAGCTCCGCCGGAGCCCTAGATTGGTTCCGCCAAGGTTCCGCCTCGAGATGGCGGCGCTTCGTCCCGAAAGCTTCCTTCTTATTTTTTTCAGGGCGAAAGACTTCATATAGCAGAAGATGGGCACCGGAGGCCTGCCAGGTGGCCCACGAGGCAGGGGGGCGCGCCCAGGGGGGTAGGGCGCGCCCCCACCCTCGTGGTAGGGTGTGGGCCCCCTCTGGTTAATTCTTTTGCCAGTATTTTTTATTAATTCCAAAAGGTGCCTCCGTGAAGTTCAAGGGCTTTTGGAGCTGTGCAGAATAGGTCTCTATTATTTGCTCCTTTTCCAGCCCAGAATTCTAGCTGCCGGCATTCTCCCTCTTCATGTAAACCTTGTAAAATAAGAGAGAAAAGGCATAAGTATTGTGACATAATGTGTAATAACAGCCCATAATGCGAGAAGTATTGATATAAAAGCATGATGCAAAATGGACGTATCACTGGCCGGCTGTTCGCTGGATCAGCCGGAGCACAAGGTCCCCCTCTTGGAAGGATTGTGGCTTGACCTTCCGACTGTGGTAGCGGTGTAGGCTCTGCTGGTAGATGGCGGACCGGCTGAGTGCCAACAGCCGGCCGTCTTCCAGCAGATCTACGCCATCTTCTCGTGCTTCCTTTGCCTCCGCTTCTGTGTACATGGTGACGCGAGGCGAGTCAAACTCTATGTCGGTTGGGATGACGGCCTCGACCCCTTACACGAGGAAGAAGGGAGTGAAGCCGGTTGATTTGTTCGGCGTGGTCCGGAGACTCCAGAGGACGCCAGCAGCTCTTCGATCCAACAACCAGCCGAGCGCTCCAGTGGCTCGACCAGTCGGGGCTTGATGCCGAACAAGATGAGGCCGTTTGCTCGCTCGAGTTGGCCATTTGACTGCGGATGGACAACGGACGCTAAGTCCAGTCAAATGCCATGCGTCGCACAGAAATGTGCCAAAGCACCCTTGGCAAAGTTTGTGCCATTGTCAGTGATGATGCAATGTGGTATACCGTATCGGACGGTGATATCTGCAATGAAAGTCACAACAGTCGGACTGTTCAGCTTCTTGATTGGCTTCACTTCAATCCACTTGGTAAATTTGTCCACGGCGACCAGCAGATGGGTAATGCCGCCGCGTGCTGTCTTGAATGGGCCCACCATGTACAGCCCCCAGACGGCAAATGACCAAGTCGGGTGGATGGTCTTGAGTGCAGAAGACGACAGATGTTGCTTGGAGCTGAATTTTTGGCATCCCTTGCACTTCTTAACCAAGTCCTTGGCGTCGTCCAAAGCAGTCGACCAGAAGAAGCCATGGCGGAAAGCTTTGGCGACAAGGGATCTTGAGGCCGCATGGTGGCCGCACTCGCCTTAGTGGATGTCTCTAAGGATTGCTTTGCCCTTCTCTAGCTCTACACAGCGCTGAAAAACACCAGTGACACTACGCCTAACCAGCTCTCTGTTTACTATGGTGTATGCTGCTGCCCGGTGTTCCACCTGCCGGGCCAAGATCTCGTCGGCTGGTAGCTCTCCGCTCAGCAGGAAGTTGAGGATGGGTTGTGCCCATGATGGTCCTTTGATCACTGTCATCACGGCCACTGGTACTAGGGCGGTTGGGTTGGGAGTTGGCGGGTTGGAGTCGGCTACCGTTTGCTACGTTGTTGAAGTCCCCGGGTCGGCTGCTGCAGCCCCCGGGCCGGGTTCTGAAGTCCCTGTGCCGCCTGGTGAAGTCCCCGGGCCGACTGCTGCAGCCCCCGGACCGGGTTCTGAAGTTCCTGGGCCGGGTGCGACAGCTGCAGTCCCCGAGCCGCCTGGTGAAGTCCCCGGGTCGACTGTTGCATCCCCCGAGTCGGATCCGACTATTCCGGGAGCAGCCGGCACGAAGATAGACTTCGATTCCGGCGAGGGCTTGATAGACGGCTTGCGGAGGCATTGAAGGGAGACGCTAGTTGGTATTGCTTGGCGGGTGGAGCCAATTCGTGCCAGTGCGTCATCTTGCTCGTTGTCGACTCGTGGCACGTGAAGGAACTCGCACCCGTCAAAGTATCCGCTGATCTGCTGGACGAGGAAGCGGTAGCTTGCCATGTTTGCATCCTTGGCGTCCCAGTCACCAGACGACTGATGCACTACCAAGTCCGAGTCGCCGTAGCACCAAATCCGGAGGATGCCAATCTCTTTGGCCAGTCGGAGTCCATGTACGAACGCCTCGTACTCGGCCACGTTTTTGGAGGCGGCAAAGTGAATTTGCAGCATGTATCTAAGCTTGTCGCCTTTGGGAGAGGTGAGGACGATGCCGGCTCTCAAACCGGTTCGCATCTTCGAGCCATCGAAGTGCATCCGCCAATGGGTGGAGTCCGGCGCTGGGGGCAGGTACTGGGTCTCGGCCTAGTCGACGAGAAGTCGGCCAGCGCTTGGGACTTGATGGCGGTGCGAGGCTGGTAGAAGATGGTGTAGGGGGCCAGCTCGATGGCCCACTTCGCCACCCGGCCAGACGCATCTTTGTTGCCCATGACCTTGGCAAGCGGGGCAGTGCAGACGACCGTGATGGAGTGCTCTTGAAAATACTGCTTTAGCTTTTTGGCGGCAAAGTACACGCCATAACACATCTTCTGGTAGTGGGGGTAGTTCTGCTTGGAGGCTGACAGCACCTCACTCAGGTAGTAAACAGGCGTCTGGACCGGCTGTGCCTTGCTGTCTTCTAGTTGCTCGACCACGATCATAGTGCTGACAACTCGGCTGGTGGCGGCGATGTAGAGGAGCATGGGCTCCTTGGCAGCCGGGGCCGCCAGGACAGGCGGCGTGGTCAGCATCTTCTTGAGCTGGAGGAAGGCCTCGTCCGCCTTGTCGTTCCACTCGAAGTGACTGGTTTTCTTCATTAACTGGTACAGGGGAAGAGCCTTCTCGCCTAGCCGACTGATGAAGCGGCTGATGGATGCCAAGCACCCGGTGAACTTCTGGACTTCTCGCAGTCGGGCAGGTCTCTCCATCCGCTCAATGGCCTTGATCTTCACAGGGTTGCACTCGATGCCGCGTTCTGAGACAAGGAAACAAGGAGCTGGCCGGCTAGGACTCCGAAGACACATTTCTCTGGGTTGAGCTTGATTTGAAAGCGGCGCAGATTATCAAAGGTATCCTTGAGATCTTCCAGGAGGGTGCCACGCTTCTCCGTCTTCACCACAATGTCGTCTACATAAACATGGGCATTTCTACCGAGTTGCTTGAGGAGGCACTTCTGCATGCAACGCTGAAATGTGGCACCGGCATTTCTCAAGCCGAATGTCATAGTCATGTAGCAGAAGGCTCCAAATGGTCTGGTGAAGGCGGTCTTCAGCCAATCGGCCGGGTTCAGCTTGATCTGGTGGTAGCCGGAGTAGGCATCAAGGAAAGACAGCAGCTCGCATCCGGCTGTGGAGTCAATCACTTGATCAATCCGGGGCAGAGCAAACGGATCTTTGGGGCAGGCTTTGTTGAGGCTGGTGTAGTAAATATACATGCGCCACTTGTTCTTCTTCAGTACAAGGACTGGGTTGGCAAGCCACTCTAGAAAAAATACTTCCATAATGAAGCCGGCTGCTAGCAGGTGGGCGATCTCTTCTCCAAAAATTATTCTCTTCTCTTCTGACAGACGGCGAAGGCGTTGCTTGACTGGTTTTGCATCTGATCTGACATGTAGCTTGTGCTCGGCGAAATCCATCGGAACACCCGGCATGTCTTTGGGAGACCATGTGAAGATGTCTCGATTCTCACGGAGGAAATCGACGAGCTCGCTTTCCTATTTGCTATCGAGGTTGGTCCCCACAATAGCGTGCCTCTCTGGGTGGTTTGGGTCCAAGGGTATCTTCTTGGTTTCTTTGGCCGGCTAGAAGGAGCCCTGGGTCTCCGAATCCTTGGGGTCTGGTGACAGGTCCGGCTGCTTGCTGGCCGTGGCCACAACCCGGTCAAGGAGCTTCTTCTCGGCATCAATCACAAGGGACCTGGCCAACCGGCTGCTAGCAGCAGCATAGGCGGCCGATTTCTTGTAGTCGCCTGCTATTGTGATAATGCCCTTGGTACCCGGCATTTTCATCTTGAGGTAGGCATAGTGCGGCACCGCCATAAACTTGGCTAGAGCTGGCCGGCCTAGGAGCGCGTGGTACGGGCTCTCCAGGTCAACCACCTCGAACCAGACTGGCTCGCGATAGAAGTGATCTTTGTCTCGGAAGAGGACATCTATCTTGATCTTGCCGATTGGTGAGCAGGAAAGGCCAGGTACAATGCCATGGAAGACAGTCCGACTGGGCTGCAGCTATCTCTCTTTGATGCCCAACTTCTCCATGGTGTCGCGATAGAGGATGTTGATGCTGCTACCGCCGTCTATCAGGACTCGGGAGAAGCGAGCAGCTCGCCTCTCTGTTGAAAAGGTGGCATCCAGCACCAGGGCATAGGAACCCCGAGAAGGCAACACCTCCAGGTGGTCGACGCAGCTCTAGCTGATGGGCCTCTCAGACCAGTGCATGAACTCTGGGACTTCAGAAGCGACGACATTCACCTCACGGTGCTGCTGACGCCAGCTGTGCCTATCGTTGGCCACACTGGTGAAGACGACGTAGGCTCCGTGTTCTTCAGGGAATTCATCTTGGATGGTGGCGCCGGACGGGCCGCCGGCTGCTGAGGAGGAGGCGGTGCCGGCTAGTCAGCAGGCGGAGGCGGCAGTCCTTCGCCTTTGGCAATTTGGTTGAGCTAGTGGCACTTCCGGGTGGTGTGGTTGGATGGCTTCCCGCGGCTATGGAACTTGCAGGGAGCATCGAGGGTTTGTTCATAGGAGAAGGCAGGCAACCAAGCTGGCTTGCCGCCCTTCTGACGCTTGGGGCCGGGCGGCCCTTCTGGCTGCTGATCTTCAACTGTCGCCACCTGCCGGCTGGTGGAAGTCGGCTGCGGGGCCTTGCGCTTGTTGTCGTTCTGCTGCTAGCGCCGACTGGAGTCACCAGCCGGCGTTCGAGGAGCTAGAGGGAGCACCTTCCCGGACGCGTCCATATGAAGCTCCGACTTCATGGAGGAGTTGGCGGTGGCGTACTTGTCTGCTATGATCACTAGCTCGTCGAGTGTAGCCGGCTCATTGTAGAGGAGTCAGTGCTTGAGCAGGGTGCCTTCTCTGCACCCGGCGGTGAAGTATTATATGGCTTGTACCTCGTGCACCCCTTCACAGGAGTTGCGCAGTTCGGCCCACCGCGTCAAGTAATCGCGGGTGGACTCAGTGGTGCCTTGGACGCACAGAGAGAGCTGGCGAGGCTTGGGCGGCTGCTTGTAGGTACCGGTGAACTTGCAGATGAAGACTTCGGTGAAATCTAACCAGCTAGACGCTGTAGGGCTTGAGGCTATTTAGCCATGTCCGGGCCGTGCCCTGAAGCATGAGGGGGACGTACTTCATGGCAACGCGCTTGTTGCCGTTTGCTATGTTGACTGCGATGGAGTAGTCAACCAGCCAGTCTTCCGGCTTCACACAGCAGTTGTACTTGGGAGTATCTCGAGGGAGCGAGAACCCTTTGGGAAAGGGCTCGTCGCGTATGCGGGGGGCAAAGCAGGTCGGGCCGATTGTATCTTCGTCTTCTACCGCCAGGGACCGAGCCAGGCAGTCGACCCGATGGCGGGCATCATTCTCTCAGACTCCTTCACGGCGGCCTAGTTGGCCGTTGAGAGTCAGATGCTCAACAGGCGGCGGGGAAGCACGCTCTCCCTGCGAGGAGGAGGAGCAGGCGGGCGAACGTCCCGACGTTCCACTGCTCGTGGGCGGCCGTCTTGGTCGCGCTCAATGGTGATGCGCGTGTGGTTGTGGCTACCAGCCGGCTCTTGGTCTCTTTGGCTGCAGGCGCCGCCTGCTGTCGGCGTCCGGGAGGTCGCGTCGTGTTCTCGGCGAGGGAGGAGGTTCTCAGCTTGTTGGTCGGGTTCCACCACGTGGCGGCCGGCTTCTTGCTGCGCGACGACCGCGTCGATGAGCTGCTGGACACGCTCTGTCATGTAGCGGCGCTCGTTGCCCTCCAGGTGGTCCAGCTCGTCTGCTGCCGCCTGGGCAGCGTGTAGGTTCTCCATAGGCGTGGCGTAAACGGGGCGGTCGGCCCCCAGCATGCTGGCGATGGCAGCGCCACGTTGCCGGACTGTGCCCACGCGGCTAATCCCGCCAGCAGCCGGCGTGCCCCAGACGGCGCGGTCTCGCGCTGGTAGGCCTCGGTGAGGCATCTCATGGTGGCCAGTTTGTTGGCGCTGTCGAGGAGTGCGACGCGGCAGGCTTCTAGCATCCCACCGTTGGCATCTGTCGCTATGGGTGTGGACAGGTCCCGCATTGCCGCCTGCAACGGGTCCTGACCAGTCCCGCCAGAGGCTCCATCGTGGCTGATGACCAGCACCTCTGTGACGGTGCTGGCACAGGCACTGCTCTCAGCAACGGGGAGCGGGTCGTCGAAGGTCACCACCTTGGTGGGGAAAGCATCAGGGGATGCCGTGTCGAGGTCGACAAGCATCGGGTCTGTGGAGCCAACTAACTCCTAGTCAGAGGCGGGCTCGCTGGCGATGTCAAGCTTGCCGAGGAGGTCGACGAGGTAGCTCTTGGTGTTGGCCGCACCTGCGTCTGGCGCGGGCTCGTCGGTGAGGTGGATCCCACCGATGAGATCAGCGAGGCAGCTTGCCGCGCAAGCGACTTTCGCGCCATGCAGCGCGTCGGCGCAAACGCCATCGGGCGCGCCGGGCTGGCTGCGCTCGCCAGGGAGGAAGAGGGTTCCCATCCAGAACGTGTTTCTGGACGACGGTGCACCTAGCCCCACGGTGGGCACCAAATGTCGGGGATATTGTGCGACATATGCCAGGGGGTGACTTATCATGGATGTGGACAAGAGTATGTCGTCGGGCTCTAGAAGCGGGAGTGAGCAAGACAGCCTACGTCGGTGAATCTTACCCAGGTTCGGGGCTCTCCTAGGAGATAACACCCCTAGTCTTGCTCTGCGGAGTCTGCGCATGATCACTATCTCAACAAGGTAGCTACAAGCTTGCACCTTGAGCTGTTTGGCTAGAGGAGGAAGAAGAACAAGGCTAGCTCTACTCCACTCTCTCTACGTGTGTGTATGGCAACTAAGGTTCTGAACCCCTTGCATGGGGTGGCCTGGGGGCTTTATATAGGCCTACCCCCCAAGGGTACAATTGTAATCCGGCCGGGTGTAGGACCCGGCCGTCAGTGTCTCTGGTCGCCGGCTTCTCCGCCGGCTGCTGGGGCTCGCCGCCTGGTGGGTCCCGCCGACTGCCTTGATCTCGGCCGACAGGTAGGGCCGCCTACTGCGGGCCATGCTGACTGCTTTATAATGTATCCTCGCCCATGATAACGGAGGCTTTGTCGGGGGGCGTGGCTACAGTCCCGCCGCCTAGCGGGCGCTCACTCTAGCCACACACCCGTCTTATCTGGTTAATGGCGCAGAGACTCCAATGGAGAAGGAGGGCCTCCTGGTAGGAGTCGGCCCACCCCCATGCCGCCTCCTCAAGGTTTGCCGCCTTCTGGTAGCTCACGGACAGATAGGGCCCTCCGCCTGCGGGCCGTACCGGCCGCCCGTCATGGGAGCATGGCTCCCTCTGGTGTGGGTGATGTCATGGACTGCGTGGCAATAGTGTCGCGCCAGGTGTGGGGTGTCCGTCTGGTACACCGCACTGTGGCCAGGTCCATCCCTGGATTCGAGGGTGACAGGCTGCACTATAGCGACGCCCAGTCCCGTCGTAGTAATGGGGGTGCAGACTTTGAGGGAACGAGGGGCCTCCTGCTAGGAGTCGGCCTCCCTCGTGGCCGCATGCCAGGAATCGGCCTCCTCGTGGCTGCCTTCTGGAACCTTGCCGCCTTCTGGCAGCCGGCCGCTTGGGCCAGCCAGCCCAAGAAGGCAGTCGTTTGTTTGGGAGGTTTGAGGGGCGCAGCTATACCCGATGTCTTGAAATACCATGGGGGCTGAGGAGGCTACCCGTGGTCATTTACTCCGACAACACTCGTTGCTATGCTTCTCCTAGATAGATCTTGCATGATCGTAGGAATTTTTTTGAAATACTACGTTCCCCAACAGTGGCATCCGAGCCAGGTCTATGTGTAGATGTTATATGCTCGAGTAGAACACAAAGAGTTGTGGGCGATAATAGTCATACTGCTTACCAGCAACGTCTTACTTTGATTCGGCGTTATTGTTGGATGAAGCGGCCCAAACCAACATTACATGACCGCGTTCATGAGACTGGTTCTACCGACGTGCTTCGCACACAGGTGGCTAGTGGGTGTCTGTTTCTCCAACTTTAGTTCAATCGAGTCTGACTACGCCCGGTCCTTGTTGAAGGTTAAAACAGCACACTTGACGAAAAATCGTTGTGGTTTTGATGCGTAGGTAAGAACGGTTCTTGCTAGAAGCCCGTAGCAGCCACGTAAAACTTGCAACAACAAAGTAGAGGACATCTAACTTGTTTTTGCAGGGCTTGCTGTGATGTGATATGGTCAAGACATGATGATATATAAATTGTTGTATGAGATGATCATGTTCTGTAAAAGTTATCGGCAACTGGCAGGAGCCTTATGATTGTCATTTTATTGTATGAAATGCAATCGCCATGTAATTTCTTTACTTTATCACTAAGCGGTAGCGATAGTCGTAGAAGCAATAGTTGGCGAGACGACAACAATGCTACGATGGAGATCAAGGTGTCAAGCCGGTGACGATGGTGATCATGACGGTGCTTTGGAGATGGAGATCAAAGGCACAAGATGATGATGGCCATATCATATCACTTATTTTGATTGCATGTGGTGTTTATCCTTTATGCATCTTATTTTGCTTAGTACGGCGGTAGCATTATAAGATGATTTCTCACTAAATTTCAAGGTACAAGTGTTCTCCCTGAGTATGCACCGTTGCTACAATTCGTCGTGCCGAGACACCACGTGATGATGGGGTGTGATAAGCTCTGCTTTTACATACAATGGGTGCAAGCCAGTTTTGCACACGTAGAATACTCGGGTTAAACTTGACGAGCCTAGCATATGCAGATATGGCCTCGGAACACTGAGACCGAAAGGTCAAGCGTGAATCATATAGTAGATATGATCAACATAGTGATGTTCACCATTGAAAGCTACTCCATCTCACGTGATGATCGGACAAGGTTTAGTTGATATGGATCATGTGACCATTTAGATGACTAGAGGGATGTCTATCTAAGTGGGAGTTCTTAAGTAATATGATTAATTGAACTTTAATTTATCATGAACTTAGTACCTGATATCTATGTTGTTGTTGTAGATCAATGGCCCGTGCTACTGTTCCTTTGAATTTTAACGCATTCCTAGAGAAAGCTAAGTTTAAAGATGATGGTAGCAACTACACGGACTGGGTCCGTAACTTGAGGATTATCCTCATTGCTGCACGAAGAATTACGTCCTGGAAGCACCGCTAGGTGCAAGACCCGCTGCAGGAGCAACTCAAAGCAGAGCAAAGCTGATGAATACTCGATAGTTTAGTGCGCCATGCTTTACGGATTAGAACCGGGACTTCAACGACGTTTTGAACGTCATGGAGCATATGAGATGTTCCAGGAGTTGAAGTTAATATTTCAAGCAAATGCCCGGATAGAGAGATATGAAGTCTCCAATAAGTTATACAGCTGCAAAATAGAGGAGAATAGTTCTGTCAGTGAACATATACTCAGAATGTCTGGGTACCACAATCACTTGACTCAACTGGGAGTTAATCTTCCTATTGATAGTGTCATTGACAAAGTTCTCCAATCACTGCCACCAAGCTACAAAAGCTTCGTGATGAACTATAATATGCAAGGGATGGATAAGACAATTCCCGAGCTCTTCGCGATGCTAAAGGCTGCGGAGGTAGAAATCAAGAAGGAGCATCAAGTGTTGATGGTCAAAAAGACCACTAGTTTCAAAAAAAGGGCAAAGGGAAGAAGGGGAACTTCAAGAAGAACGGCAAGCAAGTTGCTGCTCAAGTGAAGAAGCCCAAGTCTGGACCTAAGCCTGAGACTGAGTGCTTCTACTGCAAAGGGATTGGTCACTTGAAGCGGAACTACCCCAAGTATTTGGCGGATAAGAAGGATGGCAAAGTGAAAAGTATATTTGATATACATGTTATTGATGTGTACCTTACTAATGCTCATAGTAGCGCCTGGGTATTTGATACTGGTTCTGTTGCTCATATTTGCAACTCGAAACAGGGGCTACGGATTAAACGAAGATTGGCTAAGGACGAGGTGACGATGCACGTGGGAAATGGTTCCAAAGTCGATGTGATCGCCGTCGGCATGCTACATCTACATCTACCGCCGGGATTACTTGTAGACATGAATAATTGTTATTTGGTGCCAGCGTTAAGCATGAACATTATATCGGGATCTTGTTTGATGCGAGACGGTTATTCATTTAAATCAGAGAATAATGGTTGTTCTATTTATATGAGTAATATCTTTTATGGTCATGCACCATTGATGAGTGGTCTATTTTTGATGAATCTCGATAGTAGTAATACACATATTCATAATATTGAAGCCAAAAGATGCAAGGTTAATAATGATAGTGCAACTTATTTGTGGCACTGCCATTTAGGTCATATTGGTGTAAAGCGCATGAAGAAACTCCATGCTGATGGGCTTTTGGAATCACTTGATTATAAATCAATTGATGCTTGCGAACCATGCCTCATGGGCAAGATGACTAAGACTCCGTTCTCCGGAACAATGGAGCGAGCAACAGACTTATTGGAAATAATACATACTGATGTATGCGGTCCGATGAGTGTTGAGGCTCGCGGCGGGTATCGTTATTTTCTGACCTTCACAGATGATTTGAGCAGATATGGGTATATCTACTTAATGAAACATAAGTCTGAAACATTTGAAAAGTTCAAAGAATTTCAGAGTGAAGTGGAAAATCATCGTAACAAGAAAATAAAGTTTCTATGATCTGATCATGGAGGTGAATATTTGAGTTACGAGTTTGGTCTTCATTCGAAACAATGCGGAATAGTTTCGCAACTCACGCCACCCGGAACACCACAGCGTAATGGTGTGTCCGAACAACGTAACCGCACTTTATTAGATATGGTGGGATCTATGATGTCTCTTACTGATTTACCTATCGTTTTGGGATTATGCTTTAGAGACGGCTGCATTCACGTTAAATAGGGCACCATCTAAATCCGTTGAGACGACACCATATGAACTGTTGTTTGTCAAGAAACCCAAGTTGTCGTTTCTTAAAGTTTGGGGCTGCGATGCTTATGTGAAGAAACTTCTACCTGATAAGCTCGAACCCAAATCGGAGAAATGTGTCTTCATAGGATACCCAAAGGAAACTGTTGGGTACACCTTCAGTGTACCCAATTGTCGCCTTTGGGTATCCTATGAAGACGCACATCTCCAATTTGGGTTCGAGCTTATCAGGTTGAAACTTTTTCACATAAGAATCGCAACCCCAAACTTTAAGAAGCGACAGCTTAGGTTTCAAGCCAAAGCATAGTTCATACGGTGTCGTCTCAACGGACTAGACGGTGCCCTATTTAATGTGAATGTAGCTGTCTCTAATGCATAACCCCAAAACGATAGTGGTAAAAAACCGGTAAGAGACATCATAGATTGCACTGTATCCAATAAAGTACGGTTATGACGTTCGGACACACCATTATGCTGTGGTGTTCTAGGTGGCATGAGTTTGTGAACTATTCCACATTGTTTTAATTGAAGACCAAACTCGTAACTCAAATATTCGTCTCCGCGATCAGATCGTAGAAACTTTATTTTCTTGTTACGATGATTTTCCACTTCACTCTGAAATTCTTTGAACTTTTCAAATGTTTCAGACTTATGTTTCATCAAGTAGATATACCCATATCTGCTCAAATCATCTATGAAGGTAAGAAAATAACGATACCCGCCACGAGCCTCAACACTCATCGGACTGCATACATCAGTATGTATTATTTCCAATAAGTCAGTTGCTCGCTCCATTGTTCTGGAGAATGGAGTCTTAGTCATCTTGCCCATGAGGCATGGTTCGCAAGCATCAAGTGATTCAAAAAGCCCATCAGCATGGAGTTTCTTCATGCGCTTTCACCAATAGGACCTAAACGGCATTGCCACAAATATGTTGCACTATCATTATCAACTTTGCATCTTTTGGCATCAATATTATGAATATGTGTATCACTACGATCGAGATTCAATAAACCATTCACCTTGGGTGTATGACCACAGAAGGTTTTATTCATGTAAACAGAATAACAATTATTCCTTGACTTAAATGAATAACCGTATTGCAATAAACATGATCCAATCATATGCATGCTTAACGCAAACACCAAATAACATTTATTTTAGGTTCAACACTAATCCCGAAGGTAAAAGGGAGTGTGCGATGGTGATCTTATCAACCTTGGAATCACTTCCAACTCACATCATCACCTCGCCCTTAACTAGTCTCTGTTTATTTTGCAACTCCCGTTTTGAGTTACTACTCTTAGCAATTGAACCAGTATCAAATACTGAGGGGTTGTTATAAACACTAGTAAAGTACACATCAATAAATTGTATATCAAATATACCTTTGTTCACTTTGCCATCCTTCTTATCCGCCAAATATCTAGGGCAGTTCCACTTCCAGTGACCATTTCCTTTGCAGTAGAAGCACCCAGTTTCAGGCTTGGGTCTAGCTTTGGGCTTCTTCATGGGAGTGGCAACTTGCTTGCCATTCTTCTTGAAGCTCCCTTTCTTTCCCTTGCCCTTTTACTTGAAACTAGTGGTCTTTTCAACCATCAACACTTGATGCTTTTTCTTGATTTCTACCTTCGCCGATTTCAGCATCGTGAAGAGCTTGGGAATCGTTTCCGTTATCCCTTGCATATTATAGTTCATCACGAAGTTCTAGTAACTTGCTGATAGTGACTAGAGAACTTTGTCAATTACTATCTTACCTGGAAGATTAACTCCCACTTGAGTCAAGCAATTGTAGTACCCAGACAATCTGAGCACATGCTCACTGGTTGAGCTATTCTCCTCCATCTTGTAGGCAAAGTACTGTCAGAGGTCTCATACCTCTCGACACGGGCATGAGTATGAAATACCAATTTCAACTCTTAGAACATCTTATATGCTTCGTGGCGTTCAAAACATTTTTGAAGTCCCGGTTCTAAGCCGTAAAGCATGGTGCACTAAACTATCAAGTAGTCATCATACCGAGCTTTGCCAAACATTCATAACGTCTGCATCTGCTCCTACAATGGGTCTGTCACCTAGCGGTGCATCAAGGACATAATTCTTCTGTGCGGCAATGAGTATAATCCTCAGATCAAGGAGCTAGTCCGCATCTTTGCTACTAACATATTTCAACTTAGTTTTCTCTAGGAACATATCAAAAATAAAACAGGGGAGCTAAACGCGAGCTATTAATCTACAACATAGATATGCAAATACTATCAGGACTAAGTTCATGATAAATTCAAGTTCAATTAATCAAATTACTTAAGAACTCCCACTTAGATAGACATCCCTTTAATCATCTAAGTGATCACGTGATCCAAGTCAACTAAACCATGTCCGATCATCACGTGAGATGGAGTAGTTTTAAATGGTGAACATCACTATGTTGATCATATCTACTATATGATTCACGCTCGACCTTTCGGTCTTAGTGTTCCGAGGCCATATCTGCATATGCTAGGCTCGTCAAGTTTAACCCAAGTATTCTGCATGTGCAAAACTGGCTTGCACCCGTTGTATGTGAACGTAGAGCTTATCACACCCAATCATCACGAGGTGTCTCAGCACGAAGAGCTGTCGCAACGGTGCATACTCATGGAGAACACTTATACCTTGAAATTTAGTAAGGGATCATCTTATAAAGCTACCGTCGTACTGAGCAAAATAAGATGCATAAAAGATAAACATCACATGCAATCAAAAATATCTGACATGATATGGCCATCATCATCTTGTGCCTTTCATCTCCATCTCCAAAGTACCGTCATGATTTCTATCGTCACCGGCATGACACCATGATCTCTATCATCTTGATCTCTATCAACGTGTCGTCATATAGTCGTCTCGCCAACTATTGCTTTTGCAACTATTGCTACCGCATAGCGATAAAGTAAAGCAATTACATGGCACTTGCATCTTATGCAATAAAGAGACAACCATAAGGCTCCTGCCAGTTGCCGATAATTTCAAAAACATGATCATCTCATACAACAATTTATATCTCATCACGTCTTGACCATATCATATCACAACATGCCCTGCAAAAATAAGTTAGACGTCCTCTACTTTGTTGTTGCAAGTTTTACGTGGCTGCTATGGGCTGAGAAAGAACCGTTCTTACCTACGCATCAAAACCACAATCATCAAGTATGTGTTATTTTAACCTTCAATAAGGACCGGCGTAGCCACACTCGATTCAACTAAAGTTGGAGAAACTGACACCCGCCAGCCACCTGTGTGCGAAGCACGTCGGTAGAACCAATCTTGCGTAAGCGTACGGGTAATGTCGGTCTGGGCCGCTTCATCCAACAATACCGCTGAATCAAAGTATGGCATGCTGGTAAGCAGTATGACTATTATCGCCCACAACTCACTTGTGTTCTACTTGTGCATATAACATCTACGCATAAACCTGGCTCTGATGCCACTGTTGGGGAACGTAGTAATTTCAAAAATTTCCTACGCACACGCAAGATCATGGTGATGCATACCAACGAGAGGGGAGAGTGTTGTCCATGTACCCTCGTAGACCGTAAGCGGAAGCATTATGACAACGCGGTTGATGTAGTCGTACGTCTTCACGATCGACCGATCCTAGTACCGAAAGTACGGCACCTCCGCAATCTGCGCACGTTCGGCTTGGTGACGTCCCACGAACTCACGATCCAGCAGCGTGTCAAGGGTCGAGAGCTTCGTCAGCACGACGGCGTGATGACGGTGATGATGAAGCTACCGGCGCAGGGCTTCGCCTAAGCCCTGCAACGATATGACCGAGGTGGATTATGGTGGAGGGGGGCACCGCACACGGCTAAGAGATCAATGATCAACTTGTGTGTCTATGGGGTGCCCCTGGCCACGTATATAAAGGATGGAGGGAGGAGGAGGCCGGCCCTCATAGGGTGCGCCCAAAGTGTGGAGTCCTACTAGGACTCCCTAGTCCTAGTAGGATTCCACCTCCCACATGGAATAGGAAAAAGGGAAGGGAGAAGGAGAAGGAAGGAAGGGGGCGCCCCCTTTCCCTAGTCCAATTCGGACCAGTCCATGGGGAAGGGGCGCGGCCACCCTTGAGGCCTTTCTCTCCTTTCCCGTATGGCCCATTAAGGCCCAATACGAATTCCCGTAACTCTCCGGTACTCTGAAAAATACCCGAATCACTCGGAACATTTCCGATGTCCGAATATAGCCTTCCAATATATCGATATTTACGTCTCGACCATTTCGACACTCCTTGTCATGTCCCCGATCTCATGCGGGACTCTGAACAAACTTCGGTCATCAAATCACATAACTCATAATACAAATCATCACAGAACATTAAGCGTGCGGACCCTACGGGTTCGAGAACTATGTAGACATGACCGAGACACATCTCCGGTCAATAACCAATAGCGGAACCTGGATGCTCATATTGGCTCCTACATATTCTACGAAGATCTTTATCGGTCAAACCGCATAACAACATACGTTGTTCCCTTTGCCATCGGTATGTTACTTGCCCGAGATTCGATCGTCGGTATTACCATACCTAGTTCAATCTCGTTACCGGCAAGTCTCTTTACTCGTTCCGTAATGCATCATCCCGCAACTAACTCATTAGTCACATTGCTTGCAAGGCTTATAGTGATGTGCATTACCGAGAGGGCCTAGAGATACCTCTCCGATACACGGAGTGACAAATCCTAATCTCGATCTATGCCAACTCAACAAACACCATCAGAGACACCTGTAGATCATCTTTATAGTCACCCAGTTACATTGTGACATTTGATAGCACACAAGGTGTTCCTCCGGTATTCGGGAGTTGCATAATCTCATAGTCTGAGGAACATGTATAAGTCATGAAGAAAGCAGTAGCAATGAAATTGTAACGATCATAATGCTAAGCTAACGAATGGGTCTTGTCCATCACATCATTCTCCTAATGATGTGATCCCGTTCATCAAATGACAACACATGTCTATGGTTAGGAAACATAACCATCTTTGATAAACGAGCTAGTCAAGTAGAGGCATACTAGGGACACTTTGTTTTGTCTATGTATTCACACATGTACTAAGTTTCCGGTTAATACAATTCTAGCATGAATAATAAACATTTATCATGAAATAAGGAAATAAATAATAACTTTATTATTGCCTCTAGGGCTTAATTCCTTCAGTGTGGACTTTGGTTGACTTGCCCGATGATCGGCAAGCCATAGAGAATAAATGGATCTTCAAGAAGAAGACTGACGCTGACGGTAATGTTACTATTTACAAAGCTCGACTTGTTGCGAAAGGTTTTCGACAAGTTCAAGGAGTTGACTACGATGAGACCTTCTCACCTGTAGCGATGCTTAAGTCTGTCCGGATCATGTTAGCAATTGCTGCAGTTTATGATTATGAAATTTGGCAAATGGATGTTAAAACTGCATTCCTTAATGGATATCTTAAAGAAGAGTTGTATATGATGCAACTAGAAGGTTTTGTCGATCCTAAAGGTGCTAACAAAGTGTGCAAGCTCCAGCGATCCATTTATGGACTGGTGCAAGCCTCTCGGAGTTGGAATATACGCTTTGATAGTGTGATCAAAGCATATAGTTTTATTCGGACTTTTGGAGAAGCCTGTATTTACAAAAAAAAATGAGTGGGAGCTCTGTAGCATTTCTGATATTATATGTGGATGACTTATTGTTGATCGGAAATAATACGGAATTTCTGGATAGCATAAAAGGATACTTGAATAAGAATTTTTTAATGAAAGACCTCGGTGAAGCTGCTTATATATTGGGCATCAAGATCTATAGAGATATAGAGATAGATCAAGATGCTTAATTGGACTTTCACAAAGCACATACCTTGATAAAGTTTTGAAGAAGTTCAAAATGGATCAAGCAAAGAAAGGGTTCTTGCCTGTATTACAAGGTGTGAAGTTGAGTCAGACTCAATGCCCGATCAATGCAGAAGATAGAGAGAAAATGAAAGTCATTTCCTATGCCTTAGCCATAGGTTCTATCATGTATGCAATGCTGTGTACCAGTGAGGAATAGTTATTCTTCACCCCCCTTTATTTTACCATCAATACACCGTAATTTTACGTTCCATAAGTTTTGTCTTATTTCCGACATAAAAAGATATCGTAAGAAAATATATAATCGTTGTAAAAAAATATTTTATGTTACGTAAAATTACAAACGTAAAAACATAGTGCAAAATATACATAAACTGTAAATTTTCTTGTCTTACGACCTATATTTTATTTTTTATGCCAAATTTTACGTAGTGAATCAATTGGAATGTAACTATTTGAATTCCAAATGTAATTTAATTATGAAGTGATCGTAAGATTACCTCGGGTGAAAAATAACTTATTCTGCACCCTGGGTGATGAATAGTGTCACTATATATTAAAAAGGGGTTGCGAAGAAGAAGCAAGACAACAACATATTCTAATGCTTATGTGTGTAATTAAATTAGTTTATGAGTAGCTACGTACACTCTATTTATGATCCAAAATCTAATCAATTATTTTTAATCAACAAAATACTCCTACATTCTAGAAAACTCTCATAAAGGAAATCAATTTGGGTCGCAATCTTTAATCAAAGACGGCAAGGAAAAAAGAAGGAAAAACATAGAGAGCGATATGCACGGATGAGAAATGAACAAAAATAGAAAAAACTGTAAAAGTGTCATGAAGCCTATCAACAAACAAAAGAATTGAAGATTCAACCAGTTAAAAAATGTATATGAGGGAGAAAAAAAATGCAAATATTGAGCTAGCACAAAATGCAAAAAAATGCACATAAGAAAGGTAGAAATACGCAAGTATACAACCACAACAAATGAAAGCTAGAATAGGGTAAATTAGATCTAACGGTGAATTGAGGCGCAAGAGACTAAGCAAAGATTAAATTACGATGGAGAATCCTGCATATATGAACAGAACATGAACTTCGAACATCTATATGGCAAGGATTTCACGGTTGCAACAGAATAATAATCTAATGATAGGGTTGCTCACCCTATTAGATGACTAATTCATGTCCAATATTTCGAATTAGCGCCCCAAAGAATCCTATTGTTAATTGATCCATCATTTTGATCATATCAAACTTATCCTCTATCTGGCCAACCTAATCGTGACAATTAACATTTATTTCGCAACAAAGCACGTCAACTTTTTTTCTCCCGTTGCAACGCACGGGCATTTGTGCTAGTACAAACCAAAGTGGGTAAATATCAAGCCTTTGTCACAAAGACTATATGGTTAAAACTTTGCACGAAATATATAACACATACCACATGGTGTATATGGTGACCAACCTCAAGACAAAAGAAATATATGAGACATAACTTTTACGCTTCTTGTACGTATGTATATCCACACGTTTAGTTGCGAAAAAGTCCACTGACGACAGGAACCAACATGAAAATCGCAGTTGGATCCCCAGTGAGGAGCGCGTAGGTGATCCTTGCGAGGATCTTGGCAAACTTCAAGACACGCCTGAACCTGCCGGTCCTCCCGGCTGGCACGTTTTGCAACTGCATGCCCTGCCCTGTTGGCGCCGTTGCTTTCACAGTCTGGCTGGCGTTGCTCTTGGGCGGCACGTACTTCTGTGCCGTTGGCGCCCTCGCTTTCATAGTCTGGCCGGCGTTGCTCTTATGCGGCACGTACATTTGTGGCGTTGGCGCCCTCGCTTTCACAGTCTGGTGGCCGTTGGTCGTGGCCGGCAAGTTCTGTGTCACCGCGGCTCGCTCTACCAGACCGGCGCCGCTGCGGGACTTGTCCTTCAGGCACTTCACGTGTAGGTACACATGCTCGCCGTGGTCGTCGTGGGAACAGTAGGACCACCTCTTGTTGAGGGGGTCGTTCTGGTCGCACAGCCCGCAAATACGGGACGGCTCCGCTTTCGTGTGGAGGTCGAACGGGTGGCCATCCATGACTATGCGCTTCGGCAGGAAAGCGCAGGCCGGGTGGAGGTCGATGTCGAGCTCGCGGTTGTGGTACACGAAGCCAAGCACCTTATCGTCACAAGCGTTGCAGCGCCTGGGACCGGTTGGGGAGGCGGGGGGCTTGAGGAAGAAGGTGAGCTTGCAGCCGACAGGGTTTGGGCGCTGTCGGAGGAGGGCGCAGCATATGTGGAGGTCGTAGTTGCATGTCTTGCAACGGTACCTCCGCCCGTCGCCGTGCTGCATGCAGCCGTCGCACCGGAACGGCGCGTTCGCCACCAGGGTAAGCGGGTGAGGATGGGCTGGGTGGGAGACCTGTGGCTGCTGATTCGGAAGAACCGCCATAACTGAAGTACTCATACTAGCTAGCTCTTTTTTTTTCTCGGTGATACTAGCTAGCTTCTTTGCCTCCCAAGCTAACAAGAGAACCCCTACTTATAGGTACAGCTCCAACCATTAGCTGGAAGGGATTTGCAAAAAAAAGAAAAGAAAAAAAAACCTGGAAATTTACCTGAATGGAGGAAGTAATTCATACGAATGCGGGCGGCTAATTTGTTTATCCGTGTATATTTTGCACTTGACGTAAGTTGATAATTAGAATTCTTTCATGCTTTCAGCCAATCAATGAAGGTGCTTAGTCCCCGCTTAAAGTTTCAACTCTTGTTCTCTCATCGGCGAAGCAACAGGAACATATCACGCGTAGCCTCTCAATTTGACGTAACGCAGTTTGGCCAGTTCCTTGGACATAGTCTTTAGGCCCACTGCCACGTAAAAAAGACAAGGTTATGCGTAAATATACCGACTGAGCATCTCCGACTGCATCAGTGCCACTTAAAGCAGTGTTTTTACCTCAAAAAAAACTAAAAGCTGTGGTTTTTTTCATACTTCACTCAAACGTAGACATTGTACTTTTTTTAATGAACTTAGAGCAGCTCTGATGGAGTCCACATAAATGCTCAATTACCATAATACCCGTCATTATAGTGATTTTAGACAAAAGGGTCGCTCTAGGAGAGTCACCAACCTATTCTCGATCGGCATAATTTTCGGAGGTGGCTCCAAATCAAGTTCGAGCCTACATATTTAGCGGCTGGGGGTGGGGTGTATTTGGAGCACACTCCAACCCGAAAACGGATTGGGGCGGAGCGGCATTTCCCTCCTTCCATAGCTCCCCCCCCCCCCACACCCCCACACACACACACATGCCATTGCCACCTCTCCTTGTCGTTGCGCCGCCTCTGACAGCTTTTGGTCGTCCACAGTCCCCGCCGCCGAAGCCATAGACGCTACCTTGACCTCTACATCCTAGTCTTTTGGCCGTCCATAGTTCTAGCCGGCGATGCCATGGAGGCCGCCTCGAACCTTGCGTGCTACTCCATCGGGTTGAAGTCAGATCATGCGGCTCCAACGGTTGCTACGCCCCCCGATGGCCGCCCGCCACTGTCTAGGATAGTACATTGTCATTGACGAGTCGAGTGCAGAGGTGACAAACCCTATGCCGGTGCATGCAAGTGTCGGCCGTCCCCCGCCAGTGTCACAAGTCACAACGGCGACACTCGACGGCAAAGAGATAGAAGAAGACGAATGGTCCCGTAGTTGGCACTCCCCGCTTCGTCCCTGCGGCAGGCAAAACTCAGGTGCCTTCCCACTCCAATGGAGGGTTAGAAACGACGATGAGGTAAAAAATCTTCATTTTTTATGTATTTGGTTTTTGTTCTATTGAATGTGAGGTGGTGGCCGTGAAGAAATGTTTGCAAATGAGCGATGATATTGTGATTTTGTGGGGATTGATCGTCAACGACGAATCATTTCTCAAGAGTATGATGGGTGATTCTAGCGGCAAAAATGAGTTTGATCTTGAGGGCATATCATTACTTTTTTTATCAATTGGATATGGACGACCGAGATACGGAATTTGATCAATTCCAATCCTTCAGCTCGTCGAGGAAAAAAACAATTCTGGTCGCAAACTTCATCGTGGATGAGGATATTTCTCTTGTGATGGGTCAGGATATCTCTGTCGATGCGGCTGCTGGGAAAGATCAAATTATCACAAAGAATTTGAAACGTATCGAGAGCATTTCAAACATCATCTAGGGCATAAAACGAATCTTATCCTCAAATCTGTCACAAAATCGATGGAGCGCGACTCAGGAGATGTGCAATCATTGTGAAGGTTGTTTGGAGCAAGTGAAGTGCGCTCCTCCTTGCGGTGTCACCATTAACCAATATGTAACCAATATTGTTTAGTTATTGCCATATTTGAATTATTCTGAGCATTTGTTCGTTTTAGGATAATATAGCCCAAGAGGGGTACCAAAAAATTTCCAAGTCGAATGGCAAATCATTTGCCCTCCAATGTTGTTGGAATTTGTTGGAAAGTCACGAGAAGTGAAAGTCTCCAAAAACTGAGAAGTGCAACAACTTCTCTCTGAACATGGACGACGGTGAAGACAATGATGGTGGTGGAGAGTGTAGGGAAAGAGTGCCTATAAGTCCCACTCCCGCATGTAGCATGGGTCGGCCTGGCGAGATAAAGAGAGGAAAAAAAGAAACTCAAGAGAGAAGGATAGGTAGAGGCGATGAAGAAAAAGATCAATCAGTTGATGAGGACAAGGAACGAGTACGCGGAGAAGAGGAATCAGGAAAACCTAGATATGGAGTAGAAGAAGATCCAAGAGGGCGAGATGGAATGCTATGTACGAGAGCAGACGGGATCAGGAAGAGATGGAGGTGCGCAGGCTCAAAATTCAGGAGCGTCATGCGACAACTAAACAGATAGCCAAGGAGAATTGTTCACCATGTTGGATGCAAATTCCATGGATCATGTGATGCAAGAATTTTAGGAGATAGCATGAATGGCGGTCATATGTTTCAGGGACGTCGGGGGAGGGGACGCCGGGACCGTGGTCACGTCGGAGGAGAAGGTGATGGTGCACACGCGGTCAAGATGGGATTTGTGTGTGTTGCCGGTTAAATGCTTACTGTTCATACAACTTTGTTGAAAACTATGTGTGTATTTGCTTGATGTGCTTAAACGTTTAAATTTGAAGGTAATCACAGTGTTTGAGCGAGGAAAACGATTTTTTTAAGGCTGAGATACTTACGACTCTAAGTTTGCATCTTGCTTGACAAGTCTAAATGCATACGAGGCGTGTTCTGTATTATACACTATGCCGACTACAGATATGACAACTCTATTAGAGTTGCTCTTAGACGATGAACTTTGACATAAGGTATAATTCGAATGCAATTGGTGAACCGGCAAGAATACGTCAACACATAATTAAGCTACGTTTCATGCAACTCTATACAATTCTCCTGCTTCATAGATAAGTGTGACTGTGTTTTTTTTTTTGAAAGATCCCGATTAGACCGGCTTCATTGATTTAGGAGATAGCAGTTGGAAAACATTGGTGATCAAGCTATCAATGGGTCGAGCTAGAGTAAAAAGGAAAAGAAAAGGCACACGTACTCCTAAGCAGCTATCTCATGGCCGTATCCCCGAAGGGGGGCTCTAAGCAAGTGGAGTGCATTTTCCTCCAGCTAGGGCCTCCTCCTGTGCCCAAAGGAATCGACGCTGCGTCTTGTCAATCTCTTTTAGAATCCACTTTGGCACTCGGAGCGCCGGGAGGGCGAAGGTGGGGAGCACACAAAGCACTGTAAGCACCCGCACCCTGTGGCCGGCCAAGTTCATCAATTTCCCCTTCCAACCAACAATGCGAGCTCGGATGCGATCGATGATGAATTGGAAGGCAAGCTCAGATGCGATCGATGATGAATTGGAAGGCGAGGTCTCTGTTTTTCTTTTCCAGCTAATGGTTGGAGGCTTGGAGCTCTACCTTTGGAAGAAGTTTTTTATGGTACTATAATTTATATTTCATTAGTTAAATTTATGCTCAAATTTTGTCCAAAATAAGATGAGGCATAATAAATTAGGAAGAGAAGGTAGTCTGTAAATACCCCCTCACCTTCGGTTTAAAGATTTCATCTCAAAATTCTTATCAACCAAGATGGATGATTAGTAGAAGGCATCATGAATTTCATGGGGTACAAAACTGCCCAATAAAATATGCCTCGTATGTTCGACCCCCGAAACAATAAGTGCAGCACACATCCTCTACTAATTAGATTTGCAAGGTCCGTGAATGTGTTGCCTCCAATTCCCTCTCTCTCATACTCATGGATTAAATATGGCACATGATTCAAAGCACTTTAGCTTATGAGACTCAAAGTGGGACTAATATGATGCAAATCTTTTTTTAATAGGCCCTTTAAACTAGAAGGGATGGAGTATTACTCTGTCCAACAATATAGCACATGTTTTTCTTAACACAATAACAAGCGCAGACGCTCATACATACGCACATACACTCATTCATATGAACGCATGCATGCATACCCTAACCTTATGAGCATCTCCCAGAGACGAAGTCGGCACATCATCTTGAGATTGACAAAGTCGCCATAGACGTCTTCATAGTCGATGCGAACGTCTCCTCCCACTGGACGCACATCACCGGAATGCCTGAAATAAATCTAGGAAAATGCAAACACCAGTGTCATGTCTAGGACTTAAACTCTGGTGGGCTATGAATACCACTGTCCTCCTAACAATCCAACCACAAGTTGGTTCGCATAATATAGCACATGTTGATTTTCGTAAAGTCAAGCTTCATAAACTTTGGCCAAGTTTATAGAAAAATTATTTATATCCATATGTCATATGAAAATATACCTCAGGATGAATCTAATTGCATTGATTTTTTTATTCAAGCCATTGAATTTATTCCATAAACTTGATCAAAAGTTTATAAAAGTTTTATTTAAGAAATCCTACTACAAACTATATTTTGAAACAGATGGAGTATAAATAAAATTAATACTTGAAATGAAAATATTATTCCGGGTATGTGTGGTACTTAGTCGGTCAGTTCCTGTGACTGATACCGAGCGGCAGGCTAGCACACTTAGATCAACTTGAGATATTCGGTTTTTTAGTTCGCGTGATTGATATTTAATTACTAACTGACGCATGCACGGACTAGTTCCGCTGTGTCAAAATAAGTGCAAAAAAAAACTAAGTAAGCGTAGCTCTAATTTTGTCTTAAGCCAAACTATATTAGATTTGCCCAAGCTCTCAGAGGAAACGCTTACCATAACATTTGGTACACCAAATAATTTGGCTATAAAAATATATTTAAAGATTAAAGTAATGCTAATAATTAGATATCCTATCGTATCTATAAATTTTCTGAGGTAGTACTCTTTTCAAGCTTGGTCAAACCTAAAATAGATTGGCTTAAGATAAAACGGAAGCTACGCTTATTTTTGAACGGAGTACAAAACACACATCTCTTTTCGCCAAAAAAAAAACACAGCGCTATGATATTAATTCTTGAGAGTAATTCTATGTATGACGTTAGCCTTAAGTGTTCAATACACTTCATCAATAGAGAATAATTCTATGATGGCATCCTTAAGTGTTCAATATAGTTCATCTATAGATAGTGAGTACTATCTAAGATGGCAAATGATTGGCTGGCCTAAGAGGACTTTGATTGTTTCTTTGCCGTAGCAAGGAAGTTCGTTGGACGTCTTCATTAAGATATTTTTTGGAAAAAGATGTTGAAATCCTCGGTCTCTGGATCATTGTAATACAGACACCCAATTTTATAGATTGAAGTTGATGTAAGGCGGCAAGCTCAAAGTTATCCATATAGAGTACAAAACTAAGATACTTGTGGTGGAATCGTTACAAGATATAAAGTTAACATCGACGATAAAGTCTACATACCCTGAAGAACGCCTTCAAAAAGGAATATGCGCCAACACGTCGTCGCTACGTCCAGCTGGATACGACAATGGAATGGATTCCATCCTAGTTGACGTAACAAACAATGGAGATCAGCGCGTCAGCAAGAGACAACGCATGCAACAAGGAAGCAGCCTCGCAAGTTCATTGATACCGAGCCCGTCCAACATGTTAGAATTATGTCGAATATATCGTACAAGGTAGGTTACAGTTGGACTATGAGTTGTTAGAGCATCTACAGCTGGACTTGGCAAATCCGGCCCCTCAAACGCCCGCGGACGCGTCCGCGAGCATTGACGCCTCCCCCCCCCCCCCCCCCCTCAAATGTTGCGCCACACATTCACATACCACAAATTCCGATCCTCAACTCCATGCACGTCGATCATACGGTACAAACTGTTCGAATGCCCAAGTTCAAAACAAAGCAAATCAAATCATAGTTCAACAAACCGGACATGGCAAAATGAAATCATAGCACCATAAATAAAATATACAATCATACCAACCAAGATCATGATTAACCCATAGGACAAAACGAATCTACTCAAACATCATATGATAACCATAGATCATTGGGAAATAATATATGGAGTTGAGCACCATGTTTATGTAGAGATTACAGCGGGGGGAAGAGGTGTTACAGCGCTACATAGAGGGGGAGAAAGTTGGTGTTAACGGTAGCAAGATTGTTGATGTAGATCGTCGTCACGATCCAAGCCCCGGCGGCACTCCAGCGCCACCGGGAGAGAGGGGGAGAGAGCCCCCCTCCTTCTTCTTCCTTGGCCTCCCCCCTAGATGGGAGGAGGGTTCCCCCTCTGGTCCATGGTCTCCATGGCGGCGGATGGGCGGGAGCCCCTCCGAGATTGGATCTCCCTCTCTGTTCTCTTGTGTTTACCGTTCCCCAGATCTGGCCGAAAACCGTTTCTCATATTCCGAAAGATCTGTAACTCCGATTGCGCTGAGATTTTAACACGATATTTTTCCAGATATAAGCTTCCTTGCACCCGAAGTAGAGCTCCAACCGAGGTACGAGGTGAGCACAACCTACCACCACGCGCCTGGCTCCCCTGGCGCGCCCTGGTGTCTTGTGGGCTGTGTGGGCCTCCGTTTGCGATGATTCCAAATCCCAAAAAGCACATATATTCCAAAATAATTCTCCGTAAAATTTTATTGCATTTGGACTTCGTTTAATATGGATTTACTGCGATACAAAAACATGTAAAAAATAGGAACTGGCACTGGATCAATAGGTTAGTCCAATAAATCATATAAAAAGTTGCCAAAAATATGTGAAAGTTGTATAATATTGGCATGAAACAATCAAAAATTATAGATACGATGGAGACGTATCAGACCGCCCACATGAAGCTAAAGAGCCGAAGTGGAAAAGGCCATAACGGGCCATGACTTAACGAGCTGTAAATGGGCTATACGCGCATAGGTCGTTAACATGCTTTCGATGGGCCGCCTCATTAACTTTTGACCAAGTTAAATGGGCTAGCCTTTTTAACCTATATGGGCTACTTTAGGGCCGTGCCACGTGCCGACGTATCATAGGCGCCTCTTGTCTGTTGGACGGTTGACATCTGTCCCAACACGGAGCCGACACATGGATCCTTTGGCCAATGAGAATTTTACACATGGAAAATCGCCACTGGTCGTGCCTATTAACGGGTTATCGGATCCAAAACCGCACCTGATAGCTTAGCGGCGACCCGCTACGGTGGAAGCCACGTGTCAGTTACCCTTGATGAAAACACTTCTATGATGCGGGATTTATCGTCATGGAAGTGGACACTTCCGTGATGATAATTTCAGTATTGTCATGGAACACTTCTACGACCGCACATGTATGACTATCTTAATTTTGTCATAAAATCGTCATGGATGTACATGCATGACAGAAAACATGACCTACTATGACAAACACGTATCATCACGGAAGTGTTTTTTTGTGGTGAGAGATGTTACACAACTACATAAAGGGGGAGAAAGTTGGTGTTGACGGTAGCAAGGTTGTTGGTGTAGTTCGTCGTCACGATCCTTGCCCGGTGGCGTGCGACGCCACCGGGAAAGAGGGGGAGGGAGCCCCCTCCTTCTTCTTCCTTGGCCTCCCCCCTAGATGGGAGGAGGGTTTCCCCTCTGGTCCATGGCCTCCATGGCGGCGGAGGGGCAGGAGCCCCTCCAAGATTGGATCTCCCTCTCTATTCTCTTCGGTTTCGCGTTCGTGTTTTCTGGCTCTTCACCATTTCTTAAATTTTCGGACATCCGTAACTCTGATTGGGCTGAAATTTAACACAATTTTTTCCATAAATTATCTTTCTTGCGGCGAAAGAAGGGGGTCAACCGACCTACGAGGCTCTCACTAACCACCACGGCGTGCCAGACCCCCCCCCCCCTCGGTGCGCCCTGGTGGTTAGTTGGCCCCTCGAGTGTCGTCTTGCGTTAATTCTTCTTCTATAAATTCACATATATTCCAAATTAAATCTCCGTAAAGTTTTATCGCGTTTGGACTTCGTTTGATATGGATATTCTGCGAAGCAAAAAACATGCAACAAACAGGAACTGGCACTGGGCACTGGATCAATATGTTAGTCCAACAAATCATATAAATTGTTACCAAAAGTATGTGAAAGTTGTATAATATTGGCATGGAACAATCAAAAATTATAAATACGAGGGAGACGTATCAGGGCACGACGAGGTTGTGTGTGAGGAATACATTTTTTGAGAGTGTGAGGGCGGGTGTGACATAAATGGAGATCGAAACGTGAAGAGAAATATTGAGCGCGCATGTGTCAGATACCAATAGCTCTATTAACAAAGAAATGAAGATCGATCGATACATGAAGTATGTGTGGTGGTGGGGGGAGGGGTCGATGGAGAGACCTAAACACAACATTTGCATGTACATAGTACTAGACTTAATATTCATGTTTTAGTTTACTGTGCATTTTAAATATTGAATTGAGGACCATGCATGGCTTACATTTTACTTTTGAATTCGTGTCATACATGAATGGTTTGGAAAAATAGATGCACTATGCTTACTGGATTGTTGTTGTATTCGTGTGTGTGTGTGTGTGTCATCATATGCTTGAATACATACAAAGTTTTCTCACCACCATATCGTTCATCTTTTAAATTTGAATTTGCAATGAAAAACTTACTGTGGATGCCAAGAAATGTGAAATCCACGTTGAGATCACTATATCACAAACTCACTCTAATTCAAGAACTCGTCCTGAATATATTACCGTGCCTTTTGGAAGGACCAGTTATTTGCAAGTAAAATACGGGCATTTTAATACATATAGATTCGTTCGACAATTTTAAAAAGGATTCCTTTTGCATTCTTGAATGGTAGCACCCGACGACGTACTAGCCAGACCCGGGCTCATGTCTTGCTGGTGGCGTGCGTGGTACGCACATTAGCCAACCCCAACCAAAAGAACGGCGATATTAACTTCGCGCCTCCACTCGAGCCTCCACGTTTCGAGTCGAAATATGTGGTGACCAGAATTCCAGCCCTAGGAAATTCCCCTCATGTCCCCGGTCCATAATGACTACCGATGAACAATGGAGGGATGCTTTACTAACCAGCCCATGTTACCTACCATGCCTAGCATGGTTCAATTCCCTCGGTCGCCGCTACCCAAGGTCACTCGTCAACTCCAATGCCTAGTACTAATAGTACTACACCAGGATGAGCACATAATGGAGCTCCGTTTGTTCGTGCCTACTAGAGTTACTATATCACGCAATGCACTGGTACAAAGGGATTATCCTTTTACTCTGCATATATAACTTGTCTGAAGTCTAACTAAGCAAAATGTTTGACCAAATCCTTTGTTAAGAAATATTGACATGTACAACAATAAAGATGTATCACCTGAAAATTTATTTCTTGATGCAGGTAATGATATTGTTTCGAATCCTAGATTTTAAATTCCAGAAAATCCAAAACTAACCTGAAATTCATGAAACTGAGCATGGTCTCGTGATATGGCACAAATAGGCTGTCGTATTTTTTTATTCAATTTGAGACAAGCTGCTTATGAAAAGTTGCACAAATGAAGAGCCAAGGTATTTTGGAACAAAGACCTATTGCGTTAACACGAACGGTTTCACTGTTCAAAGTATGGGCGTTAGAACTACGTGCCTCCATGAGTCCCGCTTCTCATTGGCAGGTGCCATCCGAGCAAGCGTGTGAGTCGACGGGAGGCGTGCGAGCAGACCGCTGCGCCGGCTGACCAGGAGGCGTGCGACCAGGCCAATGCGAAGGCTGACCAGGAGGCGTGCAAGCAGGCCGCTGCGTAGGCTCACCGAGAGGCGAGCCCTTTGACCAGGCTCCGCGGTCCACCTTCCTCCCAACTGCCCCCATTTTTAATAGCAGCGGTGTCGCAGTTTATATCACCCCCGCACTCCCCGGTCTCGCTACAATCTTCTCTCTTTCTCTTCGATTCTCCTGTCGTCTACCTCCAAATAGCCTGACCTCACCGTATGCCATGCCGCATCACGATGGGCTTCCCTTACTCTTCCAGTTTCCTGAGAAAGACAACCAGCCAGAGTCTCAAGAACATAAGGCACTTTGGGACGAGCTTGAACGAGGCTTGTAGGAAGACGTCTCGCCTGTCCCCGCTCCGGTTCCAGCTCCCGTCGCCCCGACTGCGACAATACCCACCCCCGTGGCATTGATGGGTTGGGAGCCGCACATCGCTGCCGAGCTTGAAGCCACTGGGTTCCACGAGGTCCCCGCTAACTTTCATGCACCCGTGTGCCGGTGCCCGTGCACAAGAATGTCTCCGTTGCGCCGTTGCTAGCACCTGTCCCCGCACCGGTGCCAGTGCCCCCCTCAGCGGCACATGGATCGCCGACGTCGACCGCTTCCTTGCACCAACGCTAGCCACCGTGTCCCACCAGTTAATTGGCTCCTGGAGACCACAGTCCAGAACATTCTGGCCTTCCTTGAAAATAGGGCCAACGTTCAGGAGTACGCAAAGAACGGCGCAAGACGTCGCAGTCGCGACCGGTCAGTGGCCCGACGATACATAGAGCACGACAGGGGAGCTACTTCCCGCTGGAAGATGCCTCCGCTGGCGCCGCGTGATCTAAATCTGCCATGAAAAAAGTTCGGATTGCCATGCTTAAAATCCGAACGTTTGGTATTTATCATTTCCGTTAATTTCAGTTCGATCGTGGTATGAAAGTAAAGTCGCAGTCAGACTGAATGAAATCTATGGTTTGATCGATTGAATGTTCTGCTAGAGGCGTATCAAATTAAATATAAAAAGTCATCAAGCGACATGTATTCCTTCTCATCGCAAACATTTCATATTAAATATCACGTCAATTCCAAACAATTTTTTAGGGAAGTCAATTCCAAATACTTGTAGGGCACGATCAGTCCCCTGGTTCGAGCACTAGGCGATACATCTATTTATCCATGCATTTAATTTTTACTAATACTACTAGTACGTGAAATTGGTGCCGTAACTTGTGAACGCGTCCATATACGGTCAACGGCAACGCCGCCCGCGCATTCTTCGTGTTTGCCCATGCGTCTAAACGTACAAAGGGAGGAGAGAGAGAGAAAGAGTAGATATGGAACCCAGCAGTAAGTGAAGGGGAATAGTACGTGCTGACGAGCCGGTACCACTAATGTACTAAAATTAATATAAAAACATGTTATTCATTAAATAGGCTGTGGTAATATAAAAACATTATATCAACAAAGGGGAGTACAACAAACGTTGCTACGATGTTGCCTATTGACGTGCAGCTTGAAGGCCCTGGTCGCATGTTCGATCCACGTCCTTTTTCATTTTTAATTTATATATGAGCCCAAATTTGTTCCTTGACCACGGTGTGTAGTTTGTAGCACTTTAACTTCTGGGTCGAAATCTGTTTCATTACAGGTGGGTTCCTTGTGTGTAGTTTGTAGCTTATTTGTAATAATTAAAGAGAACACCAGAGTTTTTTGCAAAAATATCATGGTGCGACGTGGAAGGTGAGAAAGGGCGTGCGAGAGAGCGGTCACCGATCCATAGGAAAATCAATTCGGGGAGGGGCGGGGGTTGCAACGGTGTTTGGAGTAGTTGTGGGCCAAATGCTACAAAAATATAATCTAAACCCATCGGAATAAATGTCTTCACAAATTAATCCAAGGTTGGAATCCCCCTCGCAATGTAAATACCTCCGGCTTTGCGAGGGATGGAGAGGTAGCTTCAATGTGTGGAAGAGACGGTGTGAGAAAGCGAGGTTAATCGAGACATAGATAGATAGAGAGACAAAGTGAGTGTGCGTCGACATTCGTTGAAAAGATTTATATCCTCTAGAGAGATATTGTCCGATTGATCTTTTGGGAAGGGTCAGGGCTGTAAGAGAGAGCTTGAGAGATGATCCAGTCACAGACAGGTAGATATATCGTTTGTGTGTGGGAGGAAGAACGGTCAACTGATACATAGATAAAGATAGAGAGATTGAGCGAGTGTGGGTCGTCATGCGGTCGAAAGAGTGAGACGGGTTGGAGAGAGTGACCTAGATAAACAATGCGCGTGAGAGAGTGTATAATATGAATATGTCGAATTGGGCTCAAACATGAATATATATCGTTTGTGTGTGAGAAAGAGTAAGGTCAATTGAGACATACATAAAGAGGGAGATATTGAGCGAGCGTGGGCCTCCATGAGGTCAAAAGAGTGGGACGGCTTGGAGAGACTGATCACCTAGATAGACAATCTGCGTGAGAGAGTATAGAGTGTGTAGATCGAGGCCCGAACAGGGAGATATATCGTTGCGTGTGAGAGAAAGCGAGGTTAATCGAGACTTAGATAGAGAGAGAGAGAGAGAGGTTGAGCGAGTGTGGGCCGCCGTGCAGAAGAAAGAGTGAGACTGTCTCGAGAGAGTGACCTAGATAGACAATGTGCATGCGTGCGCATGAGAGGGGGGGTCTAGATAGGAAATGCATGTATCTAGCGAGAGAGGGTGGAAGGGAGCACTACTAGAGAAAGGCCTACTAATGGCGCACCTAATCTGGCCATTAATGGCGCATCAGTGGTGCGCCATTAGTAGCACGCCATTAGTATATTTTACTAATGGCGCACCACTGGTGCGCCATTAGTATCTGGTATACTAATGGCGCACCCCAGATGCGCCATTAGTATATACAACAGTGCGCCATTAGTATGCCTCCCAGGGGGCCATGTATACCCAGGTGCTTTGGCATACTAATGACGCACTACAGATGGATGCGCCATTAGTAACTTCGGCATACTAATGGCGCACTATTTAGTGATGCGCCATTAGTATCCTTTGGCATACTAATGGCGCACTATGATGTGATGCGCCATTAGTATGAATATTAGGGTTTTTTTATTTTTTTATTTTCTGTTTTTTGCACAGGTTACAAAATGTATAATTGGACAAAATATAGACAGCACACATCAACAACAGATTCATCGAATACAATAAAAGATTAGTCTCTGAATACAATTCATCATTTTAGTCTCCGAATACAATTCATCATATTAGTCTCCGAATTGAAAAGACCGAACAAAATGTATAAGTATGAATCATTATATTACAAGTCTCGAGACCGCGAGTTTGTCTTCACATTACAAGTCGATATCGATCATCTAAACTACCATCACATAGAAGAGAGCTGCGGTCATCACGATGAAACTCGTCTTCATCTGGTTCCTCCAACGCTCCCTCCCCTCTCCCGCTAGATAGCGGGCGTATCTAGATTCGGCCTCGACCCTAGTGGCTTACCCTTTGTAACTGTTACCCCTGAATCGGTGAACCTGTCTCCGACACTCCTCCCAGTCGTCGTAGACTCCGGGAACCTTACCCTTGTACACGACATACCACGGCATCGCTATGCAGTAGCCAAACGAAACGTTAGTACCAATTCACAGACAATACATAAGCAATATATAAGTATGCAACAGAACGATCGGAAGAGAAAAGCAAGACATTAATAGCATCGATTACATCTAAGTTGAAGGACTCTCGAAACCAAAGAGACATACTACAAGTTCATTAAAGTTTAATTACAACATGAGCCAATCGATGTTTCAGAACTAGACACAGCATCACTGCTTTCGACTCGACTCAAGGGACCGGAGCGTGGATGAAGCCGCCGTCTATCGTGGGAGTCATGAAACCACGGGCGTTGTCAGCCTGCATTTGTAGGATTGTGTCGATGTCATTGTTGGACGGTTGATTTCTGAGGTAGAACTGCCCCGAGGTACGAAGGACATCTTGATGGATGATTTCCGCAAACTCCGACTGGATGCGAAAGAATTCTTGTCTGATGTCCGCGTCCTGGATTGCCGACACGCTCGCGGCCCAATCTTTAAGTCTACTCGGTAGCAGTAGTTGATGATGGTCCCGTACGATCGCCCGCATGTGATGGATGGCGTAGTAGGCACCCTTCTGACCGCCAGGCGGCTGCTTGACGCAGCAGAACGTCGTGTTGTGGGAGAACACGTGCTTGACGTAATTACGAATAGGCCTGGTGAAGGTGCCTCCAGATTTGACGTAGCCGGGGAGAACATCATCAAGAACCTTCTTGACATTTGTGTAGTCTACGTTCGACTGACGGTCCGGGTCGAAATACGTGGCCATGGAATATTTGGGGCTTAGGAGGATGAGCGTGCAATGTGTGTCACTGCAGAAAACACGGAATGTTAAAAGAAAAACGATCGAAATCTAAGAATTCATATGTTACGGTGCGGTTGAGGGGAGGACTTACTCGGGAAAGTAAGGCACGAGGAAGTTGTCCTTATCTTGGTTTGCCAGAATGACGCCTTCGAGGTAAGAACTCGCGACTTGCCGGTCCCCAGCGCTGCCTAAGATCTTGGCACGCATGTAGAAGGGGTCGACTATCACGATGTCTGGGGTCTTGTCGCGAATGATCCGCATCTCCATACTCAGCGAAAATAGCCGAACGAAGGTGTAGTGCAGCGGATGAAGGTTCAACATAGCGTGGATGTCATCAAACCGCAGGACGATCGTACCCCCGATGGAGTTATCCACAAAGCCCTTGCCCTCTGGCACCTTGGCCGCGAAAACCGGGTTGCCACATCCTTCTCTCGGAGACGCCGCTTCTCCAAAGAAAGCACACTGTCATGCAGACTCCGCATAGCACCGGTTGCAGCATCGAGCATATTTCTCGGTAGCATCGGCCTACCCGCCACATGCACCCTCCTCGAGATATCCGCAGTTGAAGGTGGCCCGTCCTGAGCACGGATCGTACTCGGTGCCGGCTGGCCCGCACCCTTGTTAGTCTTTCTTTTGCGTGCCTTCTTCTTGATCTCCTGTAATGGGACCGAGTTTTGCTCACAGACCGCCTTCTTGAGTGTGTTGGGGCTGATCATATTTGGCACCTCGCCTATCTGAGGCTCGGTGAAGTCGGCAGCTGGAGGCGTCTCCTGAGAGCTGAACAGCAGACGACGCCTGTTGCAACTTGGCTTCTCCGCGGTACCAGCTAGATCGCACACGTCTTTTGTTGGGTTGGGTTCTTGAGAAGGAGGCCCCATGAAGTCGCCACCATCCCCATGATCGGCAAAGTACTGATCGATGTTGGCAAATGTATCATCGTCATCGTCGTTCTGATCCTGTGCCATATGCATGTTTGGATCCAGTGGCATAGGGATGTCCGGCACCGTTGCGGCGGTCTTGCCATGGGGCCGACTTGGCGCCGGCACGACTGGCGGTGTTGTCTTTGGGGTGGTGTCCCCCGCCCCCAAACGAATCTGGCTCTTCGGCCAAAGCAGGGGCCAGCTCAGGCAGGCGCTCAGGTTCATCACGTCATCATCGTCGGCCCCCATTGGTCGAATCGGAGGTAACACCTCGTCGCAGCCTGGCAGCACCCGAACCAGTTGAACCCTAAACAAGTTGGGTGGCATCTGGGTACCGTGGAACAAGGGGTTGCCCGGTTGAACGATTTTGCCCTTGGCGACATCGACCAACTCGTTGTTCACGAAGTGCAGGAGAGTGCACGGAACGTCGGCGGCGCCCTGCGAAAACATGTAGGGCGTTAGGGATGCCCAGTCAAAGGCAAGGAGATGAAGTCCTCGGCCGAGAGATGCTTAATTAGTTACCGTGATGATGGCGTCGAGCTCGGCTAATGTCGAGGCACCGCCAACGGCGGGCGTGCAGTTGACGGAGGGGCCGCTTGCTGCAGAGGTGCCGGGCGGCGTACACCCGGGTGCATTAAGCTCCCGTGCCGGCGTCGGAGACACCAATGCCGCCTCCGCCGGAGACACCAATGGCCCCGCCATCGCGTTCAGCGAGTTGCTGGCCGTGAAGCTAGGAATCGGGGGCGGCCCCTGTTGGCCACCCGCAATCCACGCACTAATCCCCTGGATCAAGGTAGGCACAATGGCGGTGATCGTCGCTCCGAGTTGTTGTTGCACTTGCTCTTGGACAATCTCTGGAATCCGCGCCACCTGTGCCCTGAGTTCTTGAACCTCGCGCGCCTGGCTTTCCGAGCTGGTCTTTTTCTCCTTTCGCCCAGCAGTGTCATAGTATGACGACCATTTTGTCGACAAGCCTTTGCCGGCCACACGACCAACTGACGTCGGCTTACTGAGCTTATCCTTGTTCTTCATTACATTCAACGCCCTATTTAGAGTGGTGTCCCAAGGGTTGCTCTTAGTCGACCCCGCGCTACTGCTTTCAGTCGCCTGCGGAAGGAATGTGAACCATTTAGAAATTTGGCTTCATTAATTAGAATGCAACCATATGGAGCTAATTACGAGGGGGTGTATTCCTTACCAGAACAAGCTCAAGCGCCCTGGTCTTCGGATCCGTGGTAAGCTCCTTTGTTTTCGGGTCCTTCTTGTACCGGGCCCTGACAAAGTTCCTGGTCTGCTTGTCACCGTATTTATCGAAGAGGGGCGGTAGGCCTTGCTCGGCACGGTCCGCCTCCTCCTTGTCCCATATAGGCTCCGCCACTCTGTAACCACCGGGACCGAGTGTGTGTTCCCCTAAGTTCAGCTCCCGCATTTCTTTCCCCCACTTACTTGATTCGGAGTTTGCGGTGCTCGAGCAATTGATCTTGAAGTCGTTGTAGTCATCTTCGGTGAACGAAGGATTTTTCTCCTTGATCTTCTCATAACTCTCACCTTTATCGACCATTCTCTTCACATTGCTTTTCCAAGTAGACAGGGCCTTGCTCATCTTCGTGAGGGCAGCATTGTTCACTTTATTCCCTTTGAGGCTTGTGTTTTCAAATTCAGCGGGGAACTTGTATCGTTCGTGCAGCTTCGTGAAGAGGAGGTTGCGCAAATTCCCTCGGTCAGGATGCCTCAGGTTCTCGGTGTTGATCGAGACGGTGCTCCGGAGAATGCACCCGAGCTGAAGCGAGTACCCCTTGACTATTCGTTCGGGCGCCGTTGGATTCCCGTCGGAGTCCACTTTAGTAACCTCCTCCTTGAGGGTGCGGAGCATGGTCGGGCGCCGGTCCTTCCGTTGCCTCTTCGGTTGGCTGCCATCTGTTCGTGCGCCGCCATCATCAGTGGTGGCATCCTCGGCGGCACCATCAGTGGTGGCATCCTCGGCGGCACCATCAGTGGTGGCATCAGTGGGGTCATCCTCGGCGGTACCATCAGTGGTCTCAGGATCGGTAGGGAAGGCGGCGTCCTCATACAAGTGAGGTTGTTCCTCCATCTCCTGGGACAGCATCCAGAATGGCTTGACGCTCGAACCCCCGGCCTCATCGTTGTTGGCCATGTTTCTCTCTAAATAGGAAAAAAGTTTGGTCAAAAAGTTGGTTATTGTCAAGGAACAAGATCATGGTCTCATCATTTAGGGTTTGTCGACACCGAGGCATCCTAAAAGCTAAGCTTTTATCATTGAGGGTTTTTTGACGCCGAGGCACCCTAAAAGCCTAAGCTTTCATCATTTCGGTTTTTATCGACACCGAGGCACCCTAAAAGCCATGCATTAGTCACAAGTACGCCGGGGCACTTGATCCTACTTAATTCACTACTAAGATACCCCGGCCCATGCATTAGTCACAAGTACCCCATATGTCCTATTTTTAGCAAAGTCATGCTAAAATTCACGGAAAATTTCAGCATGACCTTTGTTGAAAATAGGACATATGGAGTACCCGAATTTGCCGGAACGGAAGTTAATCGACATTCCGGCAAACTCAAGGGCCTCTCGGGTGGACAAGGCAAAAAAGGCCTCCATCACAACATGGAAAATACACCAAGCAGTATCATCTCCAAGCAGTATCATCTCCAAGCAGTATCATATTTGTAATGACTGAAAATATTTACTTCAGGAAATATTTACTACTGTAGTTTCTGTTACAAACAAAAAAAAGACTGAAGTTTGTACTAGCTATATTTCAGGATGATTTTTCAGTTGCTCATGCTTTTTACAAATTGTAGCTACTGTTTTTACACCTAAACAAAATTGCCCTAGCTATATTTGCTACTGTTTTTATACCTAATTTTTTGCTACTGTTTTTTTACTTTGCTACTGCTTTTTTTTATTTGCTACTGTTTTTATACCTAAACAAAATTTCCCTAGCTATATTTGCTACTCTTTTTTTATTTGCTACTGTTTTTATACCTAATTTTTTTGCTACTGTTTTTTAAATTTCCTAAAAGATTTCTAACTTTGCTAACTGTACTGTGCTAGATTTGCCCTAAAATCTATGCACAAAAACACAGAGAAGGCATTAGGCATTACACAAAAACACAGAGAACTGCTATAATGTACAACAGGCTTTTGGTTTCTGGAACCATTTCATGCCCAAGTGATCTGATCCTTGTACTTTTGCTACAATGATACAGTGATACAAGTAGAATATGAAGGCATTAGGCATTACAACAAAAGGAACAAAGCTGCTATATTTACAACATGCTTTGATACATACACCACCAAAGTCCAAAGAGTAACCACTTATTAGCTACCAGGAGTAAGTAACTAACTAAATACACGACCAGAGAATAACTCACTTTGCCTCTCACTTGCTTCCTTCACCTCAGAGCGATCTTCTCTTATTACTACTCCTGCACAACATTGTCATAATTTTTATTATCTTCACAACCAAGGTACTGCATTCTGTAACAACCAACTACAAAACTACAAATCAATCAAGGACATGTGGTTATTTCCTCCGCACTAAATTTGCCATGCTATTTTACAGAACAAACAAACATTTTGCCACCTTGATACATAAAACGAATGTACATATGTGCAGTATGAGATCCTGTTAACTGGTTGCAAGACTGAAGATGGACCAATGCTAGTGCCATCAGAACTGAGTTATTCAAATTCAGGATACTGAAATGCTAAAACAGTCTGCAGATTACTACTGCCCATGGTGGAGAGTAAAAGGGACCCAGCATAACTTAAATACGACCTAGTAAAAGGGACCCAGCATAACTTAAATACATATATGCAGTATGAAATCATGTTAATTAGTTGTAGCACTGAAAATAGACGAGTGCTAGTGCCATCGGATACCAGTGCTCACAACTGAGTTATTGAAATTCAGAATGCTGAAATGTTAAAACAGTGTGCAGATTACTGCTATCCATGGTGGAAAGTAAAAGGGGCCCAGTATATCTAACCTTAAATACAAACTAGTTGAGATCAATAGATCAAACACATTAGCACGGACGTTACGAATTGCCATAAGCAGAGCAGCAGCTACACCAGACAGTGGTAACTGTAGTGTGGTACAATAAAGCACAAAGAGTAGCCAAGCCAAAAATAGCCATGAAGTGAGTTGCTGAAACTGTCCTTTTGGTGCATCACTAAACTAGTACTAGCATCAGTATATGCTCCGTGTTCCATTACTAGGGGGACGCACGTTACAGCCCAAGCGCTGATAATATATAAACAAGCCAATGAAAACGTACGTTTATTAATTATGAATCCCATAATAATAACCATTATAATACCCATCGCTCTCAAGGTTGACCTCACTAAGGTCAGGCAACAACAATATTCTCATTCTCCGGTGGAGGAAACAGAAACAGGTCATACATTAGCAGAAGCAAGCGTGGAAAAGGTCCACCGAATTTTAAAACTGTCGGGCACATGGCGCAGCCAAGCAATTCAATTTTAAACGGAACGGATAAGTAATAAGCAGTTGATACGCCACAGCAACAGAAACAAACTTGCTAAAATCTGTGGTTGCTCGCATAGGGACAGATTGTTGTATTAGGAGCAGAGAGGCAGAGGTGGGAAATGGAGGCGGGGGTGATTGTTGCTCGCATAGGGACATGGCTGGCGTTTTCCACAGCGTGTCTAGCTCCTCTTTCAGCAGCCCCAGATATAGATTGATGTCGTTCCCTGGTTGTTTCGGTCCTTCGATTGGCATACTCATGTGAATATACTTCCTCTTCATGCACAACCAGGGGGGAAGGTTGTACATCCACACAAACATAGGCCAGGTGCTATGTGTGCTTCTCTGGCTGCCAAACGGATTGACTCCATCGGTGCTCGCGCCCAGCACGATGTTCCTTGGATCGTTCCCAAATTCTAGGTCTTCGAAGTTCAACGCTTGCCACTGGCTCGCATCCTTAGGGTGACTCAGCATCTTGTCTTTTTTATCTATCTCCGGATCATTTGCGTCATCTTCTCGCTTCTTCTCCTCCCTATCCGCGTGCCAACGCAGGAGCTTTGCTACCTTAGGGTCCGCGAAATACCGCTGCAGACGAGGAGTGATCGGAAAGTACCACACCACTTTTCGAGGAGCTTTCTTCCTCTTCTTGTATCGAGTGACGCCGCACACCGGACATATGGTAGACTCCGCGTGCTCATCCCGATAAATGATGCAATTGTTCATGCACACATGGTATTTCACGTGCGGTAAATCCAGAGGACACACGATTTTCTTCGCCTCCTCGAAATTGGTCGGGCACTTGTTCCCCTTGGGAAGACGTTCGTGCCAGAATGACATGTTCTCGTCGAAGCATGCGTCGGTCATTTTGTGTTTTACCTTCATCTCCAGAGCCATGAGCGTTACTTTCAGGCGGGTATCCTCGGGCCTGCATCCTTCATACAATGGAGTAACCGCGTCTAACTCAAGTTGATCCATCTTGGCTTTCTCTCGGGCGGCAGCTCTTGCGTTATCCGTCTGCTTGAGAAGCAGCTCTTGAATATGAGGGTCCTGCACCCAGCCCATCGATGGTCCAGCGTCGTCTGCTCCGCCGGCATCATCATCTTCATGATCATGCCCGTCGTCTGCTCCGGCATCTTCCTCATCATCATGTCCTGCATCTTCTACATGATGACTGTGTACAGCATCACCGTCGTGATCATCTCCTGGGGATTCTTCGTCTTCTCGCCCGCCCGAGCCGCGGTGGTTGTCTTGCTGCCCTTCCTCATTTCTTGCCCGGCCCCCATGGACGACTTCGTAGTCATCTTCATCACCTTGCCACCGATAGCCATCCATGAAACCACGCAAGAGCAGGTGGTCCCGCACCTGCCAGGATTCCGGGTCCGCAATAAGGCTCTTCAGCTTGCATCTTCGACACGGACATCTTATCTCCGTCTCGTTCTTTTGAAGCATCTCGGCCTTCGCGGACCTAAAAAACCTATTCACGATGCCTTCGGTCATCATGCGGACCATGGTCGCCTGCGGGGTAGAGCAAAACGATATTTTAGAACCAAGAAAAAATTTGGCATCACTTTCCCTAAAAATAGGACCAAAAAGAATGCTTAATGCCAAAATTCTCGCCGAAACGGAAATGAATCAACATTCCGGCAAAATATTGGCAACTATCGCATTTCAAATACCGGTACACCTCCAAACACAAACACATATGCAACACCACAAACATATGCAACACCACGAACATACATAGATCTAGCTAGGCCATAAAAAGTGCATGTGCACATTGTTGTAGGGAGAACAACATAAATATAGCTTCCCCCCTTACTTACCTATCAAAACAAGGTAATTTAACCACTTAAATTGAATGAATCTATGGTGGAAATGAGGTGAAAAAGAGGAGGCACCCGAGACAAGGAGGAGGTGGAGAGAATGAAGTGGGGAGAAAGTGAGTGTGGGTAGGAGAGGCTGTCCAAAATATCTTGTTGCTGCCCACTTACTAATGGCGCACCAACTCTAAATGCGCCATTAGTAATCCAGGTTACTAATGGCGCACCTTCTGGTGGTGCGCCATTAGTATGTTTGGACAGGCGCACTAGTTAAATTTTTTTTGATACTAATGGCGCACCCTGGGACAGGTGCGCCATTACTAGTTACAACTAGTAATGGCGCACTGTGTCTGGATGCGCCATTAGTATGTTTGGACAGGCGCACTAGTTAATTTTTTTTATACTAATGGTGCACCCGGGCCAGGTGCGCCATTACTAGTTACAACTAGTAATGGCGCACTGTGTCTGGATGCGCCATTAGTATGTTTGGACAGGCGCACTAGTTAAAAAAAAACTTTTTATACTAATGGCGCACCCTGGGACAGGTGCGCCATTACTAGTTACAACTAGTAATGGCGCACCGTGGGCAGGATGCGCCATTAGTATGTTTGGACAGGCGCACTAGTTAAAAAAAAAATTTTGATACTAATGGCGCACCCTGGTCCAGGTGCGCCATTAGTAGTTTCAATTACTAATGGCGCACTGTCTCTGGATGCGCCATTAGTATGTTTGGACAGGCGCACTAGTTAAAAAAAAAATTTATACTAATGGCGCACCCTGGGCCAGGTGCGCCATTAGTAGTTTCAACTACTAATGGCGCACTGTGTCTGGATGCGCCATTAGTATGTTTGGACAGGCGCACTAGTTAAATTTTTTTTTTTTTTGATACTAATGGCGCACCCGCGGCCAGGTGCGCCATTAGTAGTTTCAACTCTAATGGCGTATCAGAAGGTGGTGCGCCATTAGTATATACTAATGGCGCACGGCTTGTCTGGTGCGCCATTAGTGTCAATCCCATCTATAGCCCTTTTTCTAGTAGTGGAGGGAGAGAGAGAGAGCTCAGCATGGAGTGCATGGTGGGTGGGTGAGAGAGATACATTTGTTGACAGGGTAGAAAAAGGAGGTTGTGTATTTAAGAGAGTTAGAGATCGAAACATGGAGAGAAATAATGAACGTGTGTCAGAAACCAGTAGCTTTGTAAGGTGGTTAGGCGAGGAAGATTGACCGATAGAGGAAGTATGTAGCGTGTGTGCCGGGGGCGCGCTAAAAACAACATTTGAATGTAGATAGTACTAGACTTAATATTGACGTTTCAATTTAGTGTACATTGTAAGATTTGAATTGAGGACCATGCATATGGCTTCCGTAATTATTTCGAATTCGTGCCATACTAGGTTTGGAAAAGTTGATATTGACTCGATTGTTGTGGCATTTCGTGTGTGTGTGGTCATATGCTTGAATCCATCCAAAGTTTTCTCACTACCATAGTGTTCATCTTATACATATGAATTTGTATTAAATAAGTAGCGTGGATACTGTCGGTGTCAAAACCGGTGTATCTCGGGTAGGGGGTCCCGATCTGTGGATCTTGGATCGATGGGGAACAAGGGATGCGGGACACAGTATTTACCCAAGTCCAGGCCCTCTCTAAGAGGTAAAAACCTATATCCTGCTTGATTATATAGCTTGTGTGTACGAGGATTATAGGGTCGATCTACCAGGAGATCAGATGAATTAAACCCTGGGCTAATAGGATTGTAGATGTTCTCTTGGGCTCTACGGACTAAACCCTCTGGTTTATATAGACACCGGGGGTCCTAGGGTTTACACATAGTCGTTTACATTAAAGGAACAAGGACGGCGAATCTTCCATGTTGACTTGGGGTGCACGTCAAGGCACAGAAAGGTATTCAGTCCGGATATAGTGTGGCCCAACTGTCCGGCCCATGAGAGATAGGGCGGCAGCCCGAGGACCCCTTAGTCTAAGACTCCCTCAGTAGCCCCTGAACTATCCTCCAACGTCGAAGCTTACAATCATCGATAGTTCGGTGCATCCCAAGGTCTTCGGCTTGCGAGGTGAGTTCTCCATCTTCTACATGTTCGGCCGGTATAACAGATCGGCCGCCGATGACTTTCTAACCCGTCAAGTAATAGTAGGCCCTCCACCATTTATTTTATCAGTTTCGACATTAGATTTCCGTGCGACTGCCAGGAGGCAAACAATCTTGCCACCTTTTTACCAAAACACCCTCCCGAGACCAGAGGATATACTTATTAAATAGGCCAGAGGCGCGTCGAGTGGCCCATCCATCCCCAAGCAAGAAGTCCAATCTCGTTCAAAGAAAACCTCAGGGAAAATGGAAGGCGCTCCTGGATCATCTTCATGCCCTCACGGCCGGCTCCTGAGCGACTGGTCCAGCTGCCCAGTCTCCCGCCTCCAATTATGCGATCTTCAACGATAGGGGTATCTCTCGGCTATAGATCTCTTAGTTGTCCGTGTCGGATTGATTTCCGCAAACGGCGAAGCTTTCGCGAAGAATTTCCCCACCCCAAGTAGGGATGAGAGGGTATGTTTTGTTTCCTTCCTCCTAAGAGGACTTGGATTCCCCATTCATCCTTTCTTGAGAGGCCTGTTAGAGTTTTATGGAATTTAACTCCACCACCTTACCCCTGTTATACATGGAGTTTGCTACACCCATACCAGAATACCAGAGGAAGCTATATCTAGAAAGAATGAAGTGGTGAGAAAAGAGGCAATTCTATTATTAGATGCGGGAATAATATACTCTATGTTTGAAAGTAAGTGGGTAAGTCTAGTTCATCATGTACCCAAGAAGGGAGGACTTGCAGTTGTGCCTAATAAAAACAATGAACTAATTTCCACCAAAACAACAGTTGGGTATAAAATGTGTATTAATTTTAGGAAACTGAACAAAGAAACGCGGAAGGGCCAGTGCTCGCTTCCCTCTATCAATCAAATGCTTGAGATTTTAGCCACTCACTCATTGTTGTTACCTTGATCGATATTCTGGATTTTCACAAATTGTAGTTCATCCGGATGATCAAGAGGAAACGACATTTACCCGACCCTTCGTTATGTATCCTTAACATCATATGCCTTTTGGATTATGTGATGCACCTGCTAATTTTCAAAGGTGCATAACTGCCATGTTTGCTGATTTTGTTGAAGATATCATGGAAGTATTTATGGATGATTTTTCTGTCTATGGAACTTCATTTGATGATTGCCTTCACAACCTTAACAATGTTTATAAGAGGTGTGAAGATACCAATTTAGTCCTAACTCGGAGAAATGAAATTTCATGGCGAATGAAGGAATTGTGTTAGGTCACAAAATGCCCAGAAAGGGCATTGAAGTTGACAGAGCTAAGAGTGATACCATAGAAAAGTTACCGTACCCACGAGACATAAAGGGGATACAAAGTTTTCTATGGCATGCGTGTTTCTACAAACGCTTTATTAAAGAAAAATTTAGTAACTTGAAGCCATCGAGTAACCTGTTGCAAAAAAGTGTCCCTTTCAATTTGGATAAGGAGTGTACATCGACATTTGAACAATTAAACCAAGCTTTGATCGTGACACCCATCATCAAACCACCTAAATGGGATCAACCTTTTGAGATAATTCGTGAGGCCGATGATAACACGATAAGTGTTGCATTATCCTAGCATGAAGAATGTTACTCCCTCCGTTTACTTCTGTAGGACATTTTAGATAGTTGAAATTGAACTATTTCGGGTGTTGTCTTAAATGTTTAAAATGTCTTACAAAAGTGAATAGAAGGAGTATTTATCATGAAAGTCACACTCTGAATGATGCCCAGAGAAACTATGCTAAAGATGATGGAGAATTTTATGTTGTGATATTTTCTTGTGAAAAGTTCAGGTCTTACAGTACAAATACAGAAGTTAGAGTCTACACAGTTAGTCAGACTATGAAAGATGTAGTCGCGAAGACAGTAAAGCCAAGATGGATCTCATGGACTCTCCTTTTGGAAGAGTTCAACATGAAGATATAAAATCGAAACAAGATATATAGATGACATGAAGGTGGATGTATAATTGACAACGCAAGATGAGGTGAACAATTAGGAAAGCAAGATGTGTATTCCTTATCGTAATATCGTGTCCCTAGACGGTATTATGACAAAACTTCTAGGAATACTAACCCGCCTGCAATTTATGCATGATTGTCTCCTTTGGAAGTGAAGTAAGAAAGGTATGCCACTTTGATATAAATAATTATCCAAATATTTTATGCCCGAGTAAGCTGGCGAGGACAAATTCTTTGATGAATCCGTTGAAAAGAGAGAAGAAAGTAAGGACCAATGCATTGTCGAAGAACAAGTCTTGGGAGAAGTGCAAAAGTAGCCCTTATAACCTGTACAGGTTTCTCTAAAGCTAAATATTTCTATTTATTTGACTTAGGCTCACAACTCCATGCAGGAAAGTAGTTTTTCCAGGTGGTGAGATCGCTCCAGTCATACCATGTGTCATCTCAGTTTTTGGGGCCTTCTATTACTCCAGCCCGAACGAGGTACGACCGCCAGTACGAGTGCTCATGCTCATACTGTTGATCGTCCTTCACTCTGGGTTTGAAGCCCTTTTCTTTCAAAAGATATTTTTGCAGGTGCCGAAGAGGAGTCTGACCCAGGGTATGAGCGCTCATGCTCGTATCGTAGGCCGACAAATGCTCCGAAGTTTTGAACGCATACAAAAAGAGATGATACGATCGAGTGTACGACCGCACACGCTTGTACCGTGCATCGTCTTCCGTAGGGGCACCTTGATTTTGTGCAGATTTTACCGGATTTTGTTTGGCTTGTTCTCTAACCTTTTTCAAGCATCCTTACACAAGGGCATAAAAGTGTAGTCCCAGCGTAGCAAAAGTGTCTTGGTGGTTGGACAACCACGCCACAAATATGACGCCACTAATAAAACATAGTGGTGGCGTTGCAGCCAACATCGATCAGTTGTAATGTAGGTACTGATTGTATGCTACGCATCTCACGCCAACACTATAATTACTCACCTAGCTGCGTTTCATGCTATATGCACACCACCAACATGTTTTCCAGCTATTTCTTTTGTAACACTGATGTCTACTACACAACTTTATTCCTGTAGACTCACGTTGGGCCTCCAAGCGCAGAGTTTTATAGGACAGTAGCAATTTTCCCTCAAGTGGCTGGCTGGTTTATCAATCCGTGGGAGGCATAGGATGAAGATGGTCTCTCTTAAACAACCCTGCAATCAAATAACAAAAAGTCTCTTGTGTCCCCAACCCCCAAATACAATATTAAATCGTATAGGTGCACTAATTCGGCGAAGAAATGGTGATACTAGTGTAGTAATGATAGTAGATATTGATTTTTTTAATAGGAACAATAAAAAATAGCAAGGTAACAAGTAACAAAACAGAGCACAAACGGTATTGCAATGCTTGAAAACAAGGCCTAGAGTTCATACTTTCACTAGTGCAATCTCTCAACAATGCTAATATACTTTGATCATATAACCATCACTCAACGTGCGATGAAGAATCACTCCAAAGTTCATATCAAGCAAAGAACATAAGAAGAAATTGTTTGTAGGGTACGAAACCACCTCAAAGTTATCCTTTCCAATCGATTTATCGAGCTATCCCTATAAGTGTCACAAACAGCCCAAGAGTTCATACTAAAATAACACCATATGATACACGTCAACCAACTCTAATGTCACCTAGATACTCCAATGTTACCACGAGTATCTGTGAGTTGATTTTATGATATGCATCAAACAATTTCAAATTCATAATACTCAAGCCAACACAAAGAACTTTAAAGAGTGCCCCAAGATTTCTACCAGAGAAATAAAGATGAAAACGTGCATCAACCGCTGTGCATAGATTACCCCAATGTCACCTCGGGAATCCACGAGTTGAGTGCCAAAACATATATCAAGTGAATCAATATGATACCCCAATGTCACCACGGGTATTCATAGCAAAACATACATCAAGTGCTATCAAATCCATAAAAGTATTCAATCCGATTATAACGAAATATCAAAGGAAAAACTCAATATATCACAACAAGATAGAGAGGGGAAAACACCATATGATCCAACTAAATTAACAAAGCCCGCGATACATCAAGATCGTGCCAAATCAAGAACAAGAGAGAGAGAGAGGGAGAGAGGGAGAGATAGAGATCAAACACATAGCTACTAGTACAAACCCTCAGCCCCGAGGGTGGACTACTCCCTCCTCATCATGGTGGCCGCCGGGATGATGGAGATGGCCTCCGGTGATGATTTCTCCCTCCGGCAGAGTGCCGGAACAGGTCCAGATTGTTTTTTTGTGGCTATAGAGGCTTGCAGCGATGGATCTTCTGATCTAGGGTTATTCTGGGGGTTTCTGTATTTATAGGATTTTTTGGCGTCGGTCTCACATCCAGATGGGCATCGAGGGGCCCACTACCCACCAGCACACGGCCAAGGCCTCTGGCGCGCCCTGGTGGGTAGTGGCCACCTCCTTCACCTTCTAGTCCTCCCACCAAACTTCTAGTGCCTCTTTTGTTCCAACAAAAATCGTTAATATTTCTGCATAAAAAACAACACCACAGTAGTTCTGCTGAAACAGCGTCAGTCGGGTTAGTTCCATTCAAATCATACCAAAACCATATATAATTGTTGTAACATGGTATGAATACTTCATAAATTATTGATACGTTGGATATGTATCAAACACCATAGCATTTTGCATCTTGCATGGCAGTGGCATATATGAAATAGTATAAAAAAGACAAACATTGAGTTTAGCAAATGGCCAAACATACATGTAGCATGAAATAGTTAACCAACAATCTCAGAACTTCAAGGACACTAGCTAGCTAGTCATTGTCAACACAGGCGAACTAATAAGTAGTTTAATTCAGACAAGTCACACTGAAGGCTTAGCCACACACACTTGACCTTGGTCACATGTACGAGGCCACGACCATCATCCTCAAGTTTGGGCGTGTGGTGTTCTTGATAGTGAATAGAACAACATGTTCAACCTGGAGATTCTTTCCAATAAGGAAGTCCTTCCACCCTTCCGTCCTTAAGATAATGTGGCCATCCGTATCCATCTCATACTTACAGGTTGTAACGATACCCCTTGCTCGAAGGCGTACTCCAGCAAGGCCTGCTTTATCAGCCGCATTGCCACTGCTCAAAGCTACCTTCCTAGGAAATTTCTAAAAACCAACATATATATATATATATATATATATATATATATATATATATATATATATATATCATGATGTCAATTACACTAAGATAAATGACTTTAAATAGCATACCATGACATGCAAATATCAAAAAGAGCATACACACATTCAATTCGCATTCACATTCAATAACAAAATTACTAGCAACTGGGGCAATAACAAAATTTCTACACTAAGCATTTCAATCAAATTCTAAACTTGAAAATTTTCTACACTAAGCATATCAATTGGATTCTACACTAAGCATATCAATCGAATTCTACACTAAAATAATTCTATGCTACGCATATCAATCGAATTCTACACTAAAACAATACTACACTAAAAAAATACTACACTAAGATAAATAACTTTAAGTAACATACCATGACATGGCTGACAAGATTGGTGCATGTCAGGTGGGTCACAAATGGCACACCGACGTAGTCCTCACGTGCCCGAAGTATGTAGAAAAGGTGATCAGTCTTCTCATCGTTGAGCCTCACTCTTTAGGCAAAGACACCATCGTCAAATAGGTCGTCATCATTGTTAGAAAAAACAACAGAAATCCTGGGTCTTTGTCCTTTTAAGGAGAAACTGGTCATTTCACCCCCAATGAGATAGTTGTGGATGATGAAATGATCCCATCCTTCTCCTCCCATGTGTGTCATTGTTGGTCCTTTCTCTAGCTCAATAGTGTAGGGGTCCCTAGGAGCCTCGATGATCACACTGTCTTTTGTAAGCTGATCGAATTCCAACCTTACATTGATGGTAAAAGCACTAAAATGACTACCCTATTAGAGAAGAAGGTTTGTTACCACTGAACATACAGAGCCATGTCTGAAATAGACACAGAATAATGAGCAAGTTGTAAGGCGGGTGGCACACCTTGACTTGCAAACTTGACATGTCATTTTCTATTAGAGAAGAAAGTACAATGGCTAAATATTGATCAAAAGAAATGTACTAGACATTCACACAGAGCACCACATAGAGCATATCAATCGAATTACTAATACCTAAAAATTTCTACAGTAAGCATATTAATTGGATTATACAATAAAAAATGTATACACTAAACATATCATTCGGATTCTATAGTACGCATTTCAATCCACACAAATAAAATCATACATGGTGGAAAATAAATAAATCAATCAATACATACTAAAGAATTTGTACACATTATTTTTAACATAACCAATCCACGGTGGCAAATATGATTCTACCACACTAAAAATTCCATGGATTCTACACTAAAAATTGGATTCTATACTAAAAATTCAATGGATTCTACACTACAGATCAGAGTCTACACTAAAAATTCGATTGGATTCACAAGGGTGGCGCGAGGGGAAGGAGAGGGGCTATCTTCGAACACTAGTAGAAAAAGGGCCTAATGTGAAGCACATTAGTCCCGGTTTGTAACTGAACCGGCACTAATGTGACCATTAGTGCCGGTTCCAACGGCTAGGTGGGCGGAGCTCATTAGTACTGGTTCATGATGAACCTTTAGTACCGGTTCGTGCCACAAACCGGTACTAAAGAGGTTGTGGGAGGCTGTGGTCAGGTTGGGTCCCCACCAGCACCTTTAGTACCGTTTCATGCCACAAACCGGTACTAGAGGTTCCTAGTTGATTCATTCTGCAGCGGTTTTTTAGTCCCACCTCGCTCCGCTAAGAGAGTTTTTACCACCTTAAATATGTTACTTCTCAAACTATCACAACCACTTGGTCTTCATTGAACTCTATGTGTAGAATTTGTGGCCACAATATGAGTCTTCTCCGGTTTCTAAACTGGTGAGGACTCGTATTGACAATTCAGATTGTACACAAAAAGATCATTGATGATCAATGTATTTTTGATGTATTTCTCTGTACCAGTAGCGCGTTTTGGCTGAAAGGCGGTACTGATCAAAGTATTTTGATGTATATTTTTACATGTTTACACAATCTCTTTCGAAGTATCAGGGTTTCGGACGAAAACTCATCTGTTACACAGGCATTTCATTTAGTATCGGTTCTGATGGTGGGGCTCCACGAGCACCTTAAGTACCGATTCGTGGCATGAACCGGTACTAGAGTTTTTTAGTTGATTCTTTCTGCAGCTGTTTTTTAGTCCCACCTCGCCAAGCGAGAGGCACTCGCAGCGGTTTATAAGCCCTGAGTGCAGAGATGATGAAGGAGAGGTGCAATGCTCACCTGCACGTTGCTTAGCTTCAGGCCTTGAAATGGTGTAGACTACATGGAGGTATGTGTAGTTTCTCAAGGCCTGAAGCTAAGCAACGTGCAGGTGAGCATTGCACGTCTCTTTAATTTTTAATAACTTATTACAACTCCGGACTTTTTTTGCGTTCATTATGCACCATTCAAAGCCACGTCATCAACTTTCAACCCTTTCTGACATCATTTGCTATTTTCATTCATTTACTGATTTGTTTTGAGAGCTAAATGACTGTGAAATTGAAAAGCACTACAAAATGAACTCTGAAAAGGTTGAAAATTGGCATGGTATCATCATTTCACGCACATAGCATGTGCAAAAAGTAGAGAGGGTTACCGCAAAAACTGGATGCACTTCGTGTACAAACTAGACAATCTCTTTCGAAGTATATATCAGGGTTTCGGACGAAAAAAATTCATCTGTTACACCAGCACTTCATTTTTTTAAACTTATTACAACTTCGGACTTTTTTTGCGTTCAGTATGCACCATTCAAAGCCACCTCATCAACTTTAAACCCTTTCTCACATAATTTGCTATTTTTCATTCATTTACTGATTTGTTTTGAGAGCTAAATGTCCGTGAAATTGAAAAGCACTACAAAATGAACTCTGAAAAGGTTGAAAATTGGAATGATATCATTATTTGACCCACATAGCATGTGCCAAAAAGTAGAGAGGGTTACGGCAAAAACTGGATGCACTTCGTGTACAAACTGGACAATCTCTTTCGAAGTATGAGGGTTTCGGACGAAAAAGTCATCTGTTACACCGGCACTTCATTTTTTTAAACATATTACAACTCCGGACTTTTTTGCGTTCAATATGCATAATTCAAAGCCACGTCATCAACTTTCAAATTTTTCTGACATCATTTGCTATTTTTCATTCATTTACTGATTGTTTTGAGAGCTAAATGACCGTGAAATTGAAAAGCACTACAAAATGAACTCTGAAAAGGTTGAAAATTGGCATGGTATCATCATTTCACCCACATAGCATGTGCAAAAAAGTAGAGAGGGTTATGGCAAAAACTGGATGCACTTCGTGTACAAACTAGACAATCGAAGTATCAGGGTTTCAGACAAAAAAAGTCATCTGTTACACCGGCACTTCATTTTTTTAACTTATTACAACTCCGAAATTTTTTTGCATTGAGTATGCACCATTCAAAGCCATGTCATCAACTTTCAACCCTTTCTGACATCATTTGCTATTTTTCATTCATTTACTGATTTGTTTTGAGAGCTAAATGACCGTGAAATTGAAAAGCAATACAAAATGAACTCTAAAAAGGTTGAAAATTGTCATCGTATCATCATTTCACCCACATAGCACGTGCAAAAAAAGTAGAGAGGGTTATGGCAAAAACTGGATGCACTTCGTGTACAAACTGGACAATCTCTTTCGAAGTATCAGGGTTACGGACGAAAAAAGTCATCTGTTACACCGGCACTTCATTTTTTAAACTTATTACTAGTCCGGACTTTTTTTGCGTTCAATATGCACCATTCAAAGCCACGTCATCAACTTTCAACCTTTTCTGACATCAATTGCTATTGTCCATTCATTTGTTGACTTGTTTTGAGAGCTAAATGACCGTGAAATTGAAAAGCACTACAACATGAACTCTGAAAAGATTAAAAATTGGCATGGTATCATCATTTCACCCACATAGCATGTGCAAAAAAGTAGAGAGAGTTACGGCAAAAACTGGATGCACTTCGTGTACAAACTGGACAATCTCTTTCGAAGTATCAGGGTTTCGAACAAAAAAAGTCATCTGTTACACCGGCACTTCATTTTTTTAACTTATTACAACTCCGGAATTTTTTTGCATTCAGTATGCACCATTCAAAGCCACGTCATCAACTTTCAACCCTTTCTGACCTCGTTTGCTATTTTTCATTCATTTACTGATTTGTTTTGAGAGCTAAATGACCGTGAAATTGTACAGCAATACAAAATGAACTCTAAAAAGGTTCAAAATTGTCATGGTATCATCATTTCACCCACATAGCACGTGCAAAAAAGTAGAGAGGGTTACGGCAAAAATAGGATGCACTTCGTGTACAAACTGGACAATCTCTTTCGAAGTATCAGGGTTTTGGACGAAAAAAATCATCTGTTACACCGGCACTTCATTTTTTAAACTTATTAGAACTAAGGACTTTTTTTGCGTTCAATATGCACCATTCAAAGCCACGTCATCAACTTTCAACCTTTTCTGACATCAATTGCTATTTTTCATTCATTTACTGATTTGTTTTGAGAGCTAAATGACCGTGAAATTCAAAAGCACTACAAAATGAACTCTGAAAAGGTTGAAAATTGGCATGGTATCATCATTTCACGCACATCGCATGTGCAAAAAAGTAGAGAGGGTTACGGCAAAAACTGGATGCACTTCGTGTACAAACTGGACAATCTCTTTCGAAGTATCAGGGTTTCGGACGAAAAAAGTCATCTGTTACACCGGCACTTCACTTTTTTGAACTTATTACAACTCCGGAATTTTTTTGCGTTCAGTATGCACCATTCAAAGCCACCTCATCAACTTTGAATCCTTTCTGACATCATTTGCTAATTTTCATTCATTTACTGTTTTGTTTTAAGAGCTAAATGACCGTGAAATTGAAAAGCACTACAAAATGAACTCTGAAAAGGTTGAAAATTGGCCTGGTATCATCATTTCACCCACATAGCACGTGCAAAAAAGTAGAGAGGGTTACGACAAAAACTGGATGCACTTCGTGTACAAACTGGACAATCTCTTTCAAAGTATCAGTGTTTCGGACGAAAAAAGTCCTCTGTTACACCGGCACTTCATTTTTTTAAACTTATTACAACTCCAGACATATTACCAATTTGAATATAATGATAAAACACACTAATATTAAACATAAGAAAAAAGAATCATAAGGCCAGCTATATAAAAAACATAAGAAAAAAGACGTATTAACAATTTGAATATAATGATAAAACACACTAATATTTAACATAATAAAAAAGAGTCATAAGGCCAAGTTATAAGGAAAAATAAAACTATATAAAAAAATATTTGGGCGCTGCCCAGTGGGCCTGCTCGGCCTTGGGCGTGGATATGCAGGCCCATAAGGCCCAGCAGGCTCACAGGGCAGCGCGGCAAAGTTAGGCCCAGAAGCTTTCTATAGAGAGGAGCTCGAAGAAGCAGCTGTGGTTGGGTTTATAAACCAGTGCGGCTGCCCTTCGCTTGGCGAGGTGGGACTAAACTTTGTGCACCGCGGGATGGGAGCGCACAACCTTTAGTACCGGTTCGTGGCTTCAACCGGTGCTAAAGTGGGGGTCTTTAGTACCGGTTGGTGCCACCACCCGGTACTAAAGGCCTGCCCTTCCCGCCGCTTTGCCTGTCCAAAATTGACCTTTAGTACCGGTTGGTGGCTCCAACCGGTACTAAAGGCCACTCCTATATATACAGCACTTGTCCCCGTCGCCGCCCTTGTCGCGCGCACCCCGTCCCCGTCGCCATCGCCGTCCCCGTCACGGTCGACGTCGCCGCCCCCGTCGCGCGCGCCCGTCCCCGCCCTCCTCGCCGCGCACGCGGGCGGCCCCCGCCGTATAAACGTCGCCGCCCCGGCCCATCCCCATCGACGTCGCCGCCCCAGCCCGTCGCCGTCCCCCGTCGCCTCGCATCGCCGGCCGTCGCCCCGCTGTAAGAGATCGACCCCCCGCGACCGGCACTGCCGCACGATGGCCGGCGGCCTCTCTCACACACACACACTACACACACGGTACACACACACAAACATAAACAGATTTTCATACTAGACGTTAGATGAATTAGTTAGATATATAGAAATATATGTTAGATATTAATGTCAAATGTTAGATGAATTAGTTAGATATATATATAGAAATATATGTTAGGTATTAATTAATGTCAAATGTTAGATGAATTAGTTAGATATATAGAAATATATGTTAGATATTAATGTCAAATGTTAGATGAATTAGCTAGATATATATTAATGTTAGATGAGTTAGTTTTTTATACTTTTAGTTTACATAAATGTTAGATTAATGTCAATTGTTAGATGATTATATATATATATAGAAATGTTAGATATATGTTATATATTAATGCCAAATGTTAGATGAATTAGATAGATATTGATGTTAGATGACTTAGTTTTTTATACCTTTTTGTTATAGATGAATTAGATATATTAATGTTAGATGAATTAGATATATTAAATTTAGGTATATGAGATTTGACCATCTAATTAAAAGTTTACTATATAGAACTAGCTACTTTATTTTTAGTAAGAAAATTAATAGAACTAGTTTATTTTTAGTAAGTGCTTAGTTGAATTAGTTGAATTAATAGAACTAGTAAGTGTTTATCAATTAATGTTTCACCTATGAACATAGGAAATGTCGTCTGACGACAAAAACGATTTCATTATGTGCGACTACTGTGAAGACGAGCGTGGCCTGTGCGACAGAAATTTCCTAGTTGATGATAGGCGCTTCAGCATCAAGCTGGATGAGACCTTCGAAGTGGATACAGTAAGTCACAACGACAAGTCTTTTTTCGTAATTAAGCATGACTTATGCTTCATTTGCTTCAACTTATAATTTTAAATTTTCACTATTCTACTAGCGTATCCCCTGCCATGCAAGAATTTTTGTCTTGGATAAGATAGGTTTCAGTCCTAACAAAACTATGAAGGTAAAGAGAGTTTACTTGAAGACCGGGCATGGTTATACCTTCGACGTCAAATTATACAATGCAGACACCTACACCTATTTTGAATGCAAAACTTGGCAAGCACTATGCAAGGCTTATGCATTTGAGCCTGATATGTTTATCACCTTTGATATTCGTCCAGAAGATGATATTGAAGGTAATAGAGACATTTGGGTCGATGTGCAGACGCCTCCAGTTCTACCATTATGTGAGTTTCTCAACCATATTTATGTCTTCGATATTGTTATTTAAAAATAGTTGACAACTAATTTCTATTGACAGCTTATTTCCATTCAAGCAAACATGTCCAACGCTTGGTAGACAGGACCGTCCACTGTCCCGGGGCTGAACTAAACTGCGAGGAGATAAGTCATTATGTTTCATGGCTTGAGGATCTTGATGCTGTTAAGAGAAATTATTTTCCTGAATTTGAAAATCTTAGTACTCAAAACGTGCAACCAATAGTGATCGTATTGAACTACGGTCACATCTATCTTGGAAAGATGGTAAGATTTTTACTATTTGTCCTCAGTGCATATTTTGCATACATTATTTTTTAAGCTAAACTTCATTGCAAATTAAGTATGTTACTATATGATGTTCTTCAACAGGGACTCCCGATGACAGTTGTGCCTCAGTGGATCGGTACTAAAGGTCGCATGTCAATGGTTAGCTTACGACCAAGACATCCTACATTGCACATGAGTGCATTCAGGAGTTCTACAACCGAGGAATGCTTAATAGTGAAAGACTAGAGCAAAATTGTGAACGATCGCAGAGAAGTGCTAGGGGCAGCAATCAGAAGCGCAGCCCACGATTAGGAGACAGGTTCATCTGCATGCTCCAATATGATGAATCAGGAGAGCTATACATGTTCTATGCTTTTTTACCTGAGAGAGAACAGCAGGAGTGATTAGCTATGCTCTTAGTACTTGTCCTCTCATGTCTGTGTTCTTCGTCCTGAACTTAATCTCAAAGTTATTTGCTTTTGTGGTCTTATGAACGCTTATAATCTCATGACCATGTTGAACTCGATGATATCTTTGCTTCTGGTACAAGTGAATGTTTCTTCTTTAAGCTAGTGTTGGTAGTGATTAGATAGCGGTAATGACTATGATGATTAAATAGTGGTAATGACGACTATGATGATTATTAGCTAGCTAGTACTGTTGTTGGTTATGATATGATCCAAGAGTTTTTATATTAATATGATGATGATGATGATGATGAGTTATTATATCATTTATGAAAGAAACCGCAGATTATAATGAGTTGTTAATCACTAGGTGAAAGTACCGCGTATTAGTTTGAAGTGGATATGGATCGTCCTAAGTGACCAAGGTAATATGGATATGGCATATACTTGATTACTTAGCTAGTGATAGTATATGCGATATCCATATTACTTGATCACTTAGGACGATCCATATCCACTACAAACTAATCCGCGGTAATTTCACCTAGTGATTTAACAACTCATTATAAGGTAAAAACAATCTCTAAATTAAATTGAAAGCACAAAATTAAAGGAAAAATAAAAAATAAAACCAAAACCCCCCAAACCTTTAGTACTAGTTGGTGTTACCAACCGGTACTATAGGTCACCCCGCCCCCTGCCCTGGCTCGTGCCACGGGGTGGCACTTTAGTGGCAGTTCGTGCTGAACCGATACTAAAGGGGGGACCTTTAGTCCCCACCCTTTACTGTCGGTTACAGAACCGACACTAAAGGCCCTTACGAACCGGTGCTAAAGCCCGACTCTGCACTAGTGGAACCGTTGGTGACGATGAGCGGCGAGATCCGGCGGTGGCGACGTAGGGGCGAGCTCCGGCGATGGCGGGTCGAGAGAGGGAGAGGAGTGAGTGGAAGATAGGGAGGAGTTTATCATGTTGGGGAACACAGTAATTTCAAAAAAATTCCTACGATCACGCAAGATCTATCTAGGAGAAGCATAGCAACGAGCAGGGAGAGTGTGTCCACGTACCCTCGTAGACCGAAAGCGAAAGCGTTATATCAACGCGGTTGATGTAGTCGTACGTCTTCACGATCTGACCGATCCTAGCACCGGACGTACGGCACCTCCGTGTTCAAAAAAGTCAGCTCGATGTTGTCCCTCGTACTCTTGATCCAGTTGAGGCCGAGGGAGAGTTCGGTCAGCATGACAGCGTGGTGACGGTGATGATGAAGTTACCTGCGCAGGGCTTCGCCTAAGCACTACGACGATATGACCGACGTGTAAAACTGTGGAGGGGGGCACCACACACGGCTAAAGATCAACTTGTGTGTCTATGGGGTGCCCCCCTCCCCCGTATATAAAGGAGGGGAGGAGGAGGCCGGCCGGCCCTAGGGGGCGTGCCCAAGGGGGGAGTCCTACTCCAAGTAGGAATCGGCTCCCCCCTTTCCTACTCCAAGTAGGAGAAGAAGGAAGGAGAGGGAGAGGGAGAGGGAAAGAGGGGCCGCGCCCCCCTCCCCTAGTCCTATTCGGATTCCCCTTGGGGCGGGGGGGGGGGGTCGCGCGCCACCTCCTGGTTGCTACCCTCTCTCTCCCCTAAGGCCCACTAAGGCCCATTACTTCCCCGGGGGGGGGGGGGGGGTCCGGTAACTCCTCCGGTACTCCGGTTTTATCCGGAACTATCCGAAACACTTCCGGTATCCGAATAAGATGGTCCAATATATCAATCTTTATGTCTCGACCATTTCGAGACTCCTCGTCATGTCTGTGATCTCATCCGGGACTCCGAACAACATTAGGTCATCAAATCACATAAACTCATAATACAAATCGCATCAAACATTAAGCGTGCGGACCCTACGGGTTCGAGAACTATGTAGACATGACCGAGACATATCTCAGGTCAATAACCAATAGCGGAACCTGGATGCTCATATCGGCTCCTACATATTCTACGAAGATCTTTATCGGTCAAACCGCACAACAACATACGTTGTTCCCTTTGTCATCGGTATGTTACTTGCCCGAGATTCGATCGTCGGTATCATCATACCTAGTTGAATCTCATTACCGGCAAGTCTCTTTACTCGTTCCATAATGCATCATACCACAACTAACTCATTAGTCACATTGCTTGCAAGGCTTATAGTGATGTGCATTACTGAGAGGGCCCAGAGATACTCTCCTACAATCGGAGTGACAAATCCTAATATCGATCTATGCCAACTCAACAAACACCATCGGAGACACGTGTAGAGCATCTTTATAATCACCCAGTTACGTTGTGACATTTGATAGCAGACTAAGTGTTCCTCCGGTATTCGGGAGTTGCATAATCTCATAGTCATAGGAACATGTATAAGTCATGAAGAAAGCAATAGCAATAAACTAAACGATCATAGTGCTAAGCTAATGGATGGGTGTTGTCCATCACATCATTCGCTAATGATGTGATCCCATTCATCAAATGACAACACATGTCTATGGCTAGGAAACTTAACCATCTTTGATTAACGAGCTAGTCTAGTAGAGGCATACTAGGGACACTCTGTTTGTCTATGTATTCACACATGTACTAAGTTTCCGGTTAATAAAATTCTAGCATGAATAATAAACATTTATCATGATATAAGGAAATATAAATAACAACTTTATTATTGCCTCTAGGGCATATTTCCTTCAGTCTCCCACTTGCACTAGAGTCAATAATCTAGATTACATAGTAATGATTCTAACACCCATGGAGTCTTGGTGCTGATCATTTTTTGCTCGTGAGAGAGGCTTAGTCAGTAGGTCTGCAACATTCAGATCCGTATGTATCTTGCAAATCTCTATGTCTCCCTCCTTGACTTGATCGCGGATGGAATTGAAGCGTCTCTTGATGTGCTTGGTTCTCTTGTGAAATCTGGATTCCTTTGCCGAGGCAATTGCACTAGTATTGTCACAAAAGATTTTCATTGGACCCGATGCACTAGGTATGACAACTAGATCGGCTATTAACTCCTTCATTTGCTGCTTCCGAAGCAGCTATGTACTCCGCGTCGCACGTAGATCCCACCACGACGCTCTGCTTGGAACTACACCAACTGACAGCTCCACCATTCAATATTAATACGTATCCGGTTTGTGACTTAGAGTCATCCGGATCAGTGTCAAAGCTTCCATCGACGTAACCATTTACAACGAGTTCTTTGTCACCTCCATAAACGAGAAACATATCCTTAGTCCTTTTCAGGTTTTTCAGGATGTTTTTGACTGCTGTCCAGTAATCCACTCCTGGATTACTTTGGCACCTCCCTACTATACTTATAGCAAGGCACACATCAGGTCTAGTGCACAGCACTGCATACATGATATAACCTATGGCTGAGGCATAGGGAATGACTTTCATTTTCTTTCTATCTTCTGCAGTGGTCGGGCATTGAGTCTCACTCAACCTCACACCTTGTAATACAGGCAAGAACCCTTTCTTTGACTGGTCCATTTTGAACTTCATCAAAATCTTATCAAGGTATGTGCTTTGTGAAAGTCCAATTAAGCGTCTTGATCTATCTCTATAGATCTTGATGCCCAATATGTAAGCAGCTTCACCGAGGTCTCTCATAGAAAAACTCCTATTCAAGTATCCTTTTGTGCTATCCAGAAATTCTATATCATTTGCAATAAAAAATATGTCAGCCACATATAATATTAGAAATGTTATAGAGATCCCACTCACTTTCTTGTAAATACAAGCTTCTCCAAAAGTCTGTATAAAACCATATGCTTTGATCACACTATAAAACGTTTATTCCAACTCCGAGAGGCATGCACCTGTCCATAAATGGATCGCTGGAGCTTGCACACTTTGTTAGCACCCTTTGGATCGACAAAACCTTCTAGTTGCATCATATACAACTCTCACTACTGCATGATGCTGCTAACGCGACACTACGATCAGAGACCCTTCGACGAAACTGTGTGTGATGCCATAATCGCAAACGGTGGTGTAAAAACCGTAAAAAAGGTGCAAAACGTTTGATGACAGATGCATCAAACACGGTTCAGAATTTAATTGCGTGTGCGATGCAGGGCATACGGTTTAGCTCAATTAACCGTTTGGGATGAGGAGGAACAAAAGAAACGGGCAACCCGATGAAGGCGTGTGCGATGTACAACATACGGATCACTGGGATGAACTGTGTGTGAATAGGCAACACAAAAGAAACGGTCAGCCATATCAAGGTGTGTGCGATGTACAGCACACTGTTCACTCGAATGAACTGTTTGTGATTAGGCAACACAAAAGAAACGGTCAGTCAGATCAAGGTGTGTGCGATATACGACATGCAGTTCACTCGGATGAACTGTTTGCGTTGAGACAAGAGAACAGAAACGGTTCAATATAACAAATACCATAAATATTGCAAGGTTCAAATTCAAAGATTACAACGCCGAAATTCAAACATTGCAAACCGCTTCATTTCTGAAAAGGGATCAGCCGCTGATAAGTCATGTATGGGTTTGACACAATGACTTCCAATTGCTTTGCCATATGCTCTTCCAATACGAAGTTTGGAATTTTTGGAGGCACTTCCATTCCACAGTACCCGCCGGCTCTGATAATCATACCATTCATCTTTCCTAATTAAATGTGTGGTCAACCTCAGTACCCTCAGCACCTTTGCTCTGGCAAGAAAGAACCTGGCGAGTGTAATCTCCGGTAAGGTCCCTCGGTAGGAGTTCAAAATAATATTTGAGAGATGCAGATCCAGGCATTCGATGTGATTGTCGTTATAGACATTATCCACCTCTGGGCCTATTATTATCTGCAAAAGAAGAGAACGTGTTAGTGCCTACATGCAGTTTTGAACACTGCTACACGCCCATTTGGTTTGCAGGATTTGTAAAATGCACCAACGTGCCATCTTTGATCTGGCATGATTAACATGGACATTTGATTACAATCTAGAAACATGTAGCCTTCTTCACAAGAGGTTGGATTGGATAAAAAATTCCCTAAGAAAATAAGTACAGATGAATCCAAAGGAGAAATGCTTATGGACGATTGTAACCATATGAATGAAGCTGCCAATATGGGGTGGGGGTGTATGTCCTAAAATCCTCCAAAATTCTTCAGAAATCATAGTACATTGTCATTGTAAACTGGGGAAAAGGTGCAAAAAATTGAAGTCCCTTATGGTTTACATTTAACAGGAAAGGAGCATCACCTCGATATACAGCTTCTTCAGGCATGGAAAGCATCTCAGGCAACTGAGAACTTGGTCCAGGTTGGGGTCGACAGATTCTAGTGCCAACACCTTCACTATGCCCAGAGTCTGGGTGAAGCTTCGCTGGATGACAGACGAACATACATCTTAAAAACTAGAAATAACGTTGATATCAAGAAGGAGTATAAGGCGACTATTGTACCTGAAAGTTGTAGTATTCGACAGACGAGTAGCCCAACACTTTCAATTTCGGCGCAGAAATGACATTGATTCTTGTTGGACCTTGTTGATCAACTACAAGTAATCTCTCAAGTGAAGGTGTGTCCTGGATGACCATATTGTGGTCCACCTTTTGTGTTCTCTCGTTGCAGCACCAGCAACACACATAAATAGTCCGGAGAATCCTGGAGGTGATGTGCAAGGTACTCGACCAATTCATCGCCTGAAGACAAAGGAACTCGAGTGCAGTACAGCCGCAGAGCAGGCGCTCCATGTCATCCTTTGGGATGCGGACAGCGATGAGATCGAGGTGCTTCAGTCGTGGTAGAAAAAGAGCGGGCGCGTCATTAAGGGGGGATGGCAGTTCATGAACTTGGCGAGGCGCAGCGTGGGCGCAAAGCGGAGCGCGGACGTTGGCAGCAAGCGCATATGCCCATCATTAAAACTGAGCTTCTCGAGCTGATCTATGGCGGGGGATCAGAACCACTCGTCAAGCTTGGCTCGGTCCTTGCCATTGGAACGGAACTTGCCCGTGATAAGGCCTTTGATTGGGCCATGGTGACTGCCGAGGAACTAGGAGAATGCATTCAAGCTTTGGCGATAGCCACGGCAGAGCTTGTGGGCGTCGAGGAGGTCGACAGGGGTGAGGAGCCATAGGGGGCGCCACCGCCGGGAAAGGGCGTCTGTCCTCGCCTGATATTTGATTGGGAGGAGGGATATGATGACTATCAACATATCATCGGGGAGGTTGTTGATGAAGTCTAGGCCTGCTGGAGTCGTTTGCGGTTCTTTCTCGACCCGCCTCCGCTTGTTGGTAGCCTTGTTCTCCACCTCGTCGGCGGCGACGGAAACCTCTGTCTCCATATTCACGCGTGCTCTGGTGCTTCAGCAGCCCCGGCGTCGCCACTCCCTCCAATGGGGTGCTTCGGTGACACCCTCGTACACTGACGGCTTTGAGGACTCAGAGCGGCGTCGAGGATGCGGGCGGAGCGAGAGGAATTGTGTGTGTGGCGAGGATGGGGGGTGCGGCCGCTCGGCGCCGCCATTAATATAGACCAGTGGTAGCGAGGCGGGCGGCGGTCCAAGGCTGTCTCGTTTCCCGGCAAGAACGACTGCTTAATCTCTAGTATGAATGAAATCTATGCTTAATTACTTAATTTTAGTTGCAAAAAATAGACAGTGCTATAGATTTAGCTGCATATTTTGACAAATCGTAGTGTCTCTTGGCTTAGCGCCGAAGTCTGGCTTTAATTTGCATACCGTAATCTGAACCGTTTGCATTGAAGAGATGCACAGATCCTGCGTTGAACAGCTTGTACGCTTCCCGGTGAGCCTGCGCACCGGACTGCACTCGCACGCCTCCTGTTCAGTCAAGCAGCTGTCCACACGGCACCTTCTATAGCCATTAAAACCAAGACACGTGGCCTCACATGAATGGTTAACAGAATGCAGACGGTTTGAATTATACAAACGTTTGAGATATTAAAGTGGCAGCTATTTTTTCAAAATGCCTTTGTTGGCTGTGATTATTCGAGTGCGCCTTCTCTCAAAATGGACATGAAAAATTCCACAGCATGTCGGGTGCTGCTCCATGATAGCATGCAAAGTTTCATGAATTTCAGACGAGTTTTGGATTCACTAGAATTTAAATACCAAGTATCTCAACGTTTTGCCGGCAATCAACGGTGCCCTGGTGTTTGAAATTCATTCGCATTTCTTGCATGGGACATAAGCATGCACCCAAGGACATAGATTTGATTTTTCAACCAATTTATATGCACTGGAGCATGTGCATGTAGTTCAAATTTGAATTATGCACATAAATGCATTGAAAACTCAGTTAATGCATAAAAATGTCCAAACGAACCCCGAAAAATCACAAAAATTGACACAACACTCCTGTTGTTCTATGTTGACACGAGAAATTTTTTGAAAGAAATAAGAGGCAATGGATATCGTTTCGTCCACAAAGGTGGGACGTTCCCTAACAAAACCATCATGCTTGTTGTGAGAAGCTCTCGTTTGTGAGAAGCTTATACCCAAACCTGCCCCAAATGGGACAAAAAATTACCATGGCATGTTGATGCCGCTCCATGATAGCATGCCAAGTTTCATGAATTTCAGACGAGTTTTGGATATACTAGAATTTAAATACCAGGTATCTCGACGTTTTGCCGGCAATTAACGGCGCCCTGGTGTTTGAAATTCATTCCCATTTCTTGCATGGGACCTAAGCATGGACCCAATGACACAGATTTGATTTTTCAACCAATTTATATGCACTGGAGCATGTGCATGTAGTTCAAATTTGAATTATGCACATAAATGCATTAAAACTCATTTAATGCATAAAAATGTCCAAACGAACCCCGAAAAACCACAAACATTCACACAACACTCATATTGTTCTATGTTGACACGAGAAAAAATTTGAAAGCAATAAGAGGCAATGGATATCGTTTCGTCCACAAAGGTGGGACGTTCCCTATCGAAACCATCATGCTTTTTGTGAGAAGCTCTGGTTTGTGAGAAGCTTATACCCAAACCTGCCCCAAATGGGACAAAAAATTACCACGGCATGTTGATGCTGCCCCATGATAGCATGCTAAGTTTCATGAATTTCATACGAGTTTTGGATTTACTAGAATTTAAATACCAGGTATCTCAACGTTTTGCCGGCAATCAACGGTGCCCTGGTGTTTGAAATTCATTCCCATTTCTTGCATGGGACCTGAGCATGCACCCAAGGACACAGATTTGATTTTTTCAACCAATTTATATGCACTGGAGCATGTGCATGTAGTTCAAATTTGAATTGTGCACATAGATGCATAGAAAACTCATTGAATGCATAAAAATGTCCAAACGAACCCCAAAAAACCACAAACATTTACACAACACTCCTGTTGTTCTATGTTGACACGAGAAAAAAATTGAAAGCAATAAGAAGCAATGGATATCATTTCGTCCACAATGGTGGGACGTTCCCTATCGAAACCATCATGCTTGTTGTGAGAATCTCTGGTTTGTGAGAAGCTTATACCCAAACCTGCCCCAAATGGGAAAAAAATTACCACGGCATGTTGATGCCACTCCATGATAGAATGCCAAGTTTCATGAATTTCACACGAGTTTTGGATTTACTAGAATTTAAATACCAGGTATCTCAACATTTTGCCGGCAATCAACGGTGCCCTGGTGTTTGAAATTTGATTTTTCAACCAATTTATATGCAATGGAGCATGTGCATGTAGTTCAAATTTTAATTATGCACAAAAATGCATTGAAAACTCAGTTAATGCATAAAAATGTCCAAACGAGCCCCGAAAAATCACAAAAATTGACACAACACTCCTGTTGTTCTGTGTTGACACGAGAAAAAATTTGAAAGCAATAAGAGGCAATGGATATCGTTTCATCCACAAAGGTGGGGCGTTCCCTATCAAAACCATCATGCTTGTTGTGAGAAGCTCTGGTTTGTGAGAAGCTTATACCCAAACCTGCCCCAAATGGGACAAAAAAAATTACCATGGCATGTTAATGCCGCTCCATGATAGCATGCCAAGTTTCATGAATTTCAGACGAGTTTTGGATTTACTAGAATTTAAATACCAGGTATCTCATTGTTTGCGGTCGAGTGACGGTGGCAGGGTGTTTGACATTAATTCGCATTTCTTGCATGGGACCTAAGCATGCACCCAAGGACAAAGATTTGATTTTTCAACCAATTTATATGCACTGGAGCATGTGCATGTAGTTTAAATTTGAATTATGCACATAAATGCATTGAAAACTCACTTAATGCATAAAAATGTCCAAACGAACCCCGAATAATTCCAATTCTTTTACACATATAGTTGCATGTTCACTGCAGATAAAAGGTCTAGCAATTCAACCACCATCCATGGCCGCTGTGACCCCATTATGTAATTCAAATCAAGACGATTAGTAGATCCCACATAGTTTATTATAACCAACCGTGTGAGATGCAGCACAAAATATCTTGGAGCACCATTGAAGTATAGTACGCATACGGCTTACGTGAGAAGGTGCGACGGCTACAGTCCACAGCCCGCTCTGAATAAGGGACCGTGTCTGATGACACTTTGCGCGCTAGTTTTTTGGCTGAAGCGGTTCCAAATTTTCGGCTTCCGCGGAAATATCTACCTCCCCGCCCCCTCCCCCTTACCAAAAGCCACATTTCCCCTGTTTCCGCCTTCCTTTCCAAGTTGAAACCTTCACTCCTTGCTTGCAGCGCCGGCGACCCTCCTTCACGCTGCTCGGCCTCGCCTATCTAGGCAGGTTATCCACACCCGACCCCCATCCTCCTCCTCCTTCCACATCCCACATGCCCCGACCGTCCACCAAATCACCAGCGCAAGCGTGACACCTTCCACCCAAATCACTGACCCCTCCACCAAATAAGCGCCGGCCTAAGCCATGGTGCACGCAGTATAGCCAGGACCTCAAGGAGCATTTGGCAGCGGAGAAGCAAATCGCGGTCGCACGCGCAGATGAGGTCGCGATGGCTGCCATTCGTCCCGACCTCCAGATCTTGGAGGAGCACCTCGCCATCGAGGCCACCGTTGACGCCTCACGCGACGACGCCGCGACGCGGTTGGCTGCTTTAAACGACAGTTCGTGGCGTTTTCTCAAGGCCACCGTCGGTGCCTTCGACGAAGACTACGAGGTGTTTTCTCAGTATGCACGTGCTTACCTCATCTCGAGAGCCAACAGGTTGGTGCCCGGAGCGGCTCAGGCAACTCACCACTACAACGAGGGCACCCACGATGCGGAGGCCTCGCCCTCTTCCATGTCCAAGGAGCCAATCGTCATCGATATCTCCGACAATGAGGAGTAGCTTGTCTTATTAGCTCACTATAAGGAACCATGTTCAGTTTGCTAGCTACTTCCTTTCCTTAACAAATTCTAGTGAATTGTGCTATCTACTTTTACCATGCAATCTTCTGCTATAGTGTATATGTTCTATATGTCATGCAATGTGGTGTTTAGTTAACTGCTTGGTTCAATTCTGCAAATGTGATGTTCAATTCTTTAGGGTGCAATATTTCCAAGTTGTTAAGCATGCTTGGTTTGGTTAACTGTCTGATCTTCTATTAGGAATATGTTATATTGTTCAATTGGTGTTTAGTTAACTGCTTGCTTCATTTGTTGTGGCTTGGTTCAATTGTTGTGGTGTTTACTTAACTGCTTGGTTCAATTCTGCAATGCGATGTTCAATTGTTGTGGCTGCATTCTGTTATTGTATACCATGTGAGGAATAAACACTACTAGGAAAAGGCTTATACATAGAAGTTTACCAGTAGCGTGTGTTTTGGAGCCCACGCTACTGATAATTACCAGTAGCGTGTGTTACAAACCGCGCTACTGGTACAACTTAGCAGCAGCGTTGGTTTCTAGAGGGCACGCTACTGGTAAGTTAGCCACACCACACCCCCCGACCAAAAAATAGTAGTAGCGTTGGTACCCTAACAAGCGCTACTGTTAAGAAAATAGCAGTAGCGTGGGGCCACTAAGAAGCGCTACTGCTACTTCTTCTATGTGTAATCTTTTACCAGTAGCATATTTTTTGGGCAAGTGCTATAGCTAGTTTTATGTACGAGTAGATATTTTGGCTGGCACACATAGGAGTATCGCGCTTTGGTGCCCAACGCTACTGCTAAGGTCGCCAGCCAAAATATTTGCCACCTTTCCCCCCTTCTTCTTCCTCCCCCTTTCTTTCTCCCCCTCCCTCTTGCACTTGCTTGTCCTTCAATGCTTCCCCCTCTTCTTTGCCCTCCTCCCCCCCTCCATTAATGCCCTCCCTCCTTTCTCTTCCTTGTTTTTGCCCCTCCTCCCCTTCTCTTCTTTGCCCCTCCACCCCCCCTCCATTAATGCCCTCCCTCCTTCCTCTTCCTTTCTTTTGCCCCTTCTCCCCTTCTCTTCTTTGCCCCTCCACCACCCCCTCCATTAATGCCCTCACTCCTCCCTCTCATAGATCTATCTAGAGCTACTAGCTAATTATAAGAAGGTGCTCGATATTCCTCTCGACAAATAGGTGAGCAAAAAAAGAGTTGTGCAAGAATGGAAATATGTGTGTTTGCGATTAGGACTGAAACTATGTGCGATATGAATATACCGAATTGTGTGTGGCATGTGAGTGACATGAGTTGCCTATGTTTTGCCGAAATGTCGATTCATTTCCGTTTCGGCGAATTTAGGGAAAAATCAATATGTCCTATGTTTAGGGAAGGTCATGCCGAATTTTTGTATGAATTTGATCCATGCATGCATATATACATGGTTATAATATTTGCTTCGCGCGCAGGTGATCATGAAGGTCAATGGAAGGATGGTGGAAAGATACTGGCAATCCCCTGTGGATGACATGTATGAAAAAAGACTAAAGGATGTTTTATGTCCGTGTTGAAAATGCAAAGGAAGAGTCAGGCTCGACCCCTTTCAGGGTGGTAAATTCAAGGCGCACCTGCTCATGCATGGTTTCATGCATGGCCATACTCGGTGGATAAGTGAAGATGATGATGATGATGAGGAGGAGGAGGACGTCGACGGGGCAGGAAATAACGACATGGGCCACAAGATGAAGAGATGACCGATTATGTGCCCGAAGAGGAAGACGGCCTCGGAAATGTTGATGGCGAAGAGGCAGTTCAAGGCGGAGAAGACGCGGACACGCCACCGTCTTCGTTGCTACTAAGTTTAGCCATGCGGGGCCCGCATGTTCGAGACCTGCTTCGCAAGAAGACGACTAGCCATAGAGCTGCTTCAAGAGAGGAGGCCAAACTGGCGCAACTGGAGGTAGACTCGATGACTAATTTGTATGATGGTTGTAATCCCGAGGTGACCCGCTTGAGTTTCACACTAGAACTTCTAAAGATGAAGGCAAAAAACAAATGGACAGATACAAGCCTGGATGAGCTTCTGAAGTACCTAAAGAAGGTTCTTCCGGCGGGAAGCCTGTGTCCTACTAGTGTCGAGGAGGCAAAGAAACTCGTGTGCCCTCTTGATCTGCCACATATTAGATATCGCACATGCATCAATGATTGCATCATATATCGGAACGAGCACGCAGAAAAAACCATCTGTCCAAAGTGCAATGCTTCACGATATAAAAAGGCCGGAAAGAAAGCTCCACAAAAAGTTGTATGGTACTTTCCGATCACTCCGCGTCTACATCGGTATTTCGTAGATCCTAAGGAAGCAAATCTTATGCGTTGGCACACGGAGAGGGTGAAGCCAGATGACGGAGATGAGCCGAAGCTGAGACACCTCGCAGATGCTAGCCAGTGGAGAGCATTAAATGCTGAATTTGAATTTTTCGCAAATGATCCAAGGAACATCGTGCTTGGCGCTAGTAGTGATGGCATGAATCCATTTGGCAACCAGAACACCAATCATAGCACATGGCCCGTGTTTGTATGGATGTACAACCTCCCCCCTGGTTGTGCATGAAGGAAAAATACATACACATGGCTATGCTTATTCATGGGCCGAAACAACCGGGAAATGATATAAATCTGTATCTCGGGTTACTGAAAGAGGAGTTACAGACCTTATGGACAACGCCGGCCAAGACATGGGATGCAAGCAAAGGAGAGTATTTCTACATGAGAGCCGCGCTGATCACGACGGTGCAGGACTATCTCGGTTACGGCTATCTCTCCGGCCAGGTGTGCCACGGATATTGCGGATGCACGAGGTGCATGGATGATACAACTTCTCTGCAGCTATCGAAAGATGGCGGGTCTTCGAAAATCGTGTACATGGGGCATCGAAGATGGCTCGAGAAGGATGACCCATGGAGAAAGCATGGAGATCTATTCAATGGTAAGGCTGAGCATCGAGGTCCTCCACGTAAGCGTAGCGGTGCAGAAATATATGAGTTATTGAAGAACTGGGAAGAGTGCCCCTCGCCGGGAAAGACGAAGAAAAAGGCGCCGGAGCCCCTGCTGAAGATATGGAAGACGAGATCTGTTTTCTGGGACTTGGAATACTGGCCCATACTCGACACGCCTCATAGCCTTGATCAAATGCATATCACAAAAAATATCCTTGAGAGTTTGCTTGGAACATTGATGAACATGCCGGAGAGGACCAAGGATGGGCCGAAGGCAAGAAAAGACTTGGAATTTTTGAAAATCAGGAAAGATCTCCAAATGCCCGGTAAAAGGTCGTCAGAGGAGACCGGAGACGGAGACGGAAGATAGGGGCAAAAAAGTAAACAAGAAGGAAGAACAATATTGCCCCCCCTCTTGCTTCACCTTAGATCCGAAGGAGGTCGATCAATTGTTCAAGTGCCTTGCCGGAATCAAAGTTAGTTCCGGATACTGTGGGAAGATAAGCAGATATCTGGACACTAAGAAAAAAAGGTTCAGTGGGATGAAGTCTCACGACTGTCATGTGATGATGACGCAGTTACTCCCGGTTGCACTTAGAGGGATTATGGACACACATGTGCGTGAGACGCTTACTGACCTATGCCACTTTTTTGATGCTATCTCTCGAAAGTCGATCAGTGTGAAGCAACTCCATAGGCTACAGGAAGAGATCGTTGTCATACTGAATGAGCTAGAGATGTACTTCCCGCCCGCGTTCTTTGATGTCATGGTGCATCTATGTGTCCACATCGTGGACGACATCATCGACCTAGGGCCGACATTCCTGCATAGCATGATGCCGTTCGAGAGGATGAATGGGGTCATCAAAGGATTCGTTCGTAACATGTCCCGTCCAGATGGAAGCATAGCCCAGGGATATCTGACCAAAGAGTGCATCTCTTTCTGTGAGAGTTATCTGACCAAAGACCCTGTTGTTGGTTTGCCCGTCAACAAGCACTGTGGAAGGCTCGAAGGCGAAGGTCACACCAACGGTCATAGGGATGTGAATGTGTTACGCTCGGGCCGACAAAACGACCTTGACAGGGCAAACTTAGTAGTGCTACAACACCTAGATGTGCTAGAAGATTTCGTGACACTGCACAAAGAGACCATCGCAAAGAAGTACCGTGACCGTGGGGTGCACAGGACGGACGCTGAAGTTATTAGAGAGCACAACTCCACTTTCGTGTGTTGGTTCAAAGAGCGAGTTCTGGCTAATCCCCCGGAAGAGGGTTGTCCGAACGGAACACTCATATACGCCTTAGCACATGGCCCCTCGACCAACCTCGCGACTTATCAAGCATACGATATCAACGGATACACGTTCTACACGGAGGAGAAAGATATAAACAGTGATGACCAAAACTCAGGGGTGACGATGGAAGCCATGACCGGGAATGTAATTGAAAGATATTACGGAAGGGTCGAAGAGATATGGGAGCTTAACTACTCTGGATTGCATAGCGCGACGATGTTCCGTGTCAGATGGGCTAAGAATGTACACAGAGAAAACCGACATTTCACTACCATGTGTATACCCGACTCCGATAGCGGTACCGTCAACGCCATCGCCAAAAATGAGCCATGGGTACACGCTAAACATGTGACACAATGTTTCTTCATAACTGATCCGATCAATCCCAGCCGTGTTGTCGTGAGGAGAAGCAAAAGGAGCATCGCCGGAATGGATGGAGTCGCCAACGAGGAAGAATATGACCAGTACGGCGATCCAATGAGGGAAGATGATGCTGATGACGACGAAACATATGTCAAACGAAGAATGAAGACTACATTACCTACGAAAGATCGTAATCCCTGGAGAAGGAAAAGTCACGACCATGGGCTCAATTATTCGACAACGAACAAAAGAGGGAAGAAGATCAGTCTGAAGCGTCGTCGTCGCCCAAGCTGACAAACTAATCCCCAAAGTTTGTGTGTGTCTAGCTATTTTGTATACCTTCGATAGCGGTCAAATGATGTAAGATATATTATACTAATTATTATCCGGAGGGTAACTGTGGTATTGCTCAAACAACAGACCAAATTAAAGGAAGGAAAGTGCAAAAGAAAGATAAGAAAAAGAAAAGTGCAAATGAAAGAAAAAGAAAAAGAAAAAGAAAGGAAGTTTTGCAAAATGAAATGAAAAGAAAAAGAAAAAGGAACTAATAAGTTGTGGAAAATGAAATGCAAGAAAAATAAAAAAATAAAAAAAGTTAACAGTAGCGCGTTTTGGCCTGGGCAGCGCTATAGCTAAGAAAAATAAAAGGAAAAAGAAAAAAAAGAAAAAAAGTTAGCAGTAGCGCGTTTTATCCTGGGCAGCGCTATAGCTAAGAAAAATAAAAATAAAAATATAAAGAAAAAAAGTTAGCAGTAGCGCTGTTTTGCTAGACCAGCTCTATAGCTAACTTAGCTATAGCGCGTTTTTCCCACACGCGCTATAGCTAAGTTGCCTACAGCACCGGCCGCTAGCTCCCCTCTTTCCTATCTCTCACTCGCGCCGCTCGTCGATCCCCTTTTCTCTGACGCCACCGCCCACGCCACACCGCCCACGCTGCCGCCGACGCCGCCCCGCCCACGCCGCGCCGCCCCGCCGCCGCCCACGCCGCACCACCCACACCGCCGCTGACGCCGGACTCTACCTCAGCCCCGAGCTTGACGCCGGCCAGCGACCCCCTCCCGCTCCGGTATGGCCCCCCGCCCCCTCTTCCTTCCTCTCCGACCCCTCAGCCCCGGCTCCCTCTCTCTGACCCCCTCCCACTCCGGTATGTCTCTGCAGATCAACAAGGCTCAGCGACCCCGGCGACCCTGACGCCGGCCACCGACCCCGACCCTCAGCGCCTCCCTCCGTGAAGCAGCCGGCGACGCCCAGCAACGACAGCGAGCACTTCGTGGACATGTGCCTTTCCCTCCCCTCCCCCCTCCCCCTCCCCGTGCGTACGAGCTTAATTTAATTATTGTTAGTGTTAGTTAGTGTTAGCCCAGTGATGGTGCTTAGCTTAATAGCTGTTAGTGTTAGTTAGTGTATTCTCCTGGTTTCTGTGGTGGTACGAGCAAGTTTAATTTACTGTTACTACTGTTCTGACTAAATTCAGTTAAATGAAAATGAGCTTTGACAAAGAATTAAAATGAGCTTTGACTGAATATTGAAATGAAAATTAGCTTATGTTGCTTTGTTTTTAAATGAAAATTACAGTTTTTGCAAATTAGCTTATGTTGCTGTCCATTTTGAAAATGAGGATTTTTAATGGAAGTGTTTGAAAATTTGGTCACTCTCTCTCTCTGACCAAATTAGGTCTTTCTGCAGATCGAAGCTGGCGCAGATCGACGAGGAGGAGAAGGATGCCCTCAACCCCCCCGGCCCCCCTCTGCCCGGCGACCCCGACCCCGATCCAAACCCCGAGGTGCGCCACCCCCTCTTCCCTCCCTCTTCATATGTCAGCGCATAATGACGCAAGGGGGAGTGTTCACAATGTGGCTATTAAAGTGTTCATAATGATGCAATGGGGAGTGGAGCTGCTAGATTGGTTAATGAGCTTGCAGTTTTACTATGGTAGTTGATCTTTTTTGCATCAGTTGGGCAGCAATGTTCATGATTGTGTATATGTCAGCAGCAAGAAAGTTTGTGATGTTTGTTTCAGCTTATTAGAGTGCTCATAATGTGGCTGTTAAAATGGTTGTTAGAGTGTTGAAATGCTTGCTGTTAAAAAAGTTACCTATGTTTTGCCGGAAATGTTGATTCATTTCCATTCCGGCAAATTTCAGGCGCTCTATATGTGCACTTTCTAGCAAAGGTCATGCCGAAATTTTCCGTGAATTTCGGCATGACTTGTGCTAGAAAGTTGGACATATCGAGTGCTGGAGATTTGTCGCGACGGGAATGAAACGACATTTCCGGCAAAAGAAAGGTCACTTTTTGTCATTATTCACTTTATTATATAAAGCTCAATAATTAAACGACTACGACATTGAACCCTAGGAAACATGACCGACACCGATGAGGCCGGAGGTTCTCAGTCCCAATTAGGTCGAGCACACGCCTACCTCGACTTTCTGGCAGATCAGGAGAGACAGCAAGCTGGGTGTTCGGAACCCCTTGTCATGACGGATGACGACGGTGGTGGCGCCGGCGCCAACACTGATGCCACCAATGACACCGGCACTGAGACTGGCGCTGATGATGTTCCTAACTTCCCTAGGGAAAGAAGGAAAAGAGGACACGATGCCCAAATGAGCTCGGCACCGGAAGACTGGTGGTCACGGCGGTGCACCCTGGCGAGTTCGAGCCAATAGAGCCGCGAGAAGTGGCAGCGTGTTATGGCAACCAACTAGCATGCATCCTATGGGATACCGCTAACATGAACACCACAAAAATACGGAAGAATGAACATTTGAAGAAGCTGCTTCTAATTAGGTTGCACGCAAGATTCCTGTTCCCCAGTCGGAATGACGATGTCGACCCATGGGATGATGATGCCATGAAAAAAATCAACAACAAAGCCCTAGGGAGGTTCAGCAACGCATTGAGCGCTTGGAAAACTAGGATGAAAAAGGCGATTCAAGTAGACCATAAAACCTACGCCGAGATTGTTGCAAACAATCCGAAAATTACGATAGAGGACTTTGAAAAGTTCAAGGAGACTTGCAATGAAGAAGCTGCCAAGGCCAGATCGGAGAGAGGCAAGCAGCTTCAGGCAAAGAACATGGGGAACCACCGCCTTGGAAGTCGTGGTTACATGGGAAAGAGGCCCGTGTGGGCTAAGGAGGACGCAGAACGTGAACGTCAGGGGATCCCAGACCCATTGGCTGACTTCACCGACCAGCAGGAGCACGACTTCATCACGGCCCGATTCTCGTGGGACCCCAAGAAAAAGATTTTTTTCACCGACAGGCCGACTAGGAAATTCATGAGAATACTGGTAATTACCCTTTTACCACCTTACATATTAGGTTCTGATCAACGAAGTCTACTACATTCTAGTCGCATTCGTAAATGATTCACGGTCCATTTTGCAGCGAGAGCAACACAAGCTTGCGGCCGAGAGCGACTCGTCGACTCAGTCGACTCAGTCGTCGGCGAAGTACATGTGGGACACTCCTTTCAACCGAGCCATGAACATAATGATGGGACACCCGCCCGGCCAGCAGCCGCAATATGGACGTGTGCACGGCACCGGGAATGGGGCCACGTGGAAGTACTATTATAACAAGGACCCCGAGACCAAAAGACAGAGAAAGAAGTTCAGTCAAGTGACTATCGACGAGAAGGTGGCGCAGGCGATGGAGAAAGCAAAAGCTGAGACCAAAGCTAAGATAATCGCTGTCTGTAGATCTGATATGGTGGCTGCCTTTACAAGTTTGATTCCAACAGTGGTCACATGGGTGCAACAAAATCCAAACGCGCCACCAAGTGATTTTCCCATGCCCAGCTTCACCGGGAGCAACTCAATGAACACCGCACCCATACCCGTACCTAGTATGGCAACCGCACCCGCACCTCCTCCAGCACCTGCTCCTCCACCCAGCTCTCACAGCAGCCCTAGCTCCATCTCTGGCTTGAATGTCGGGCCGTCGACATTGGCTGAGCTCGACGCCCTCACGGTAAATACGCATCGCACCTTCATCAACTCAACTAATTAATTAATCTTCAGTTGCCGTTCTTTTTGGATCTCTGACGCCGCACGTATATGTCTTTGTAGGCCGACTCCACTCCGTGCACCCTCCTTTACAACATGAAGGGCGGGTTGGTGGATGTGGGGAAGGGTACTATAGTGAAGCCTAAGGATCGATTGTTTCACCGCCGGCAGATGCCTGATAACGCCTTAAGGGTCTCCGTGGCGAGTGTGAAAGCGGGCTACGAGGGTCTCCCTCGTCCGATACAAACCGATGGAGAGGATGACGAGACCCCCACGCAGCTTGGCCAATGCAAAAATTGGCCGATCCTGTGGCCGAAAAATCTTCTTCGTGTCGAGGTGGCCGGGAGCACACCAACGGGACCTCAGGAAGGTATGACCACAACACCACCTACACAAGTACAACCATCGTCTGTGCTGCTTGCTGAGATCGAGAGACATGAGGAAGGAGGGCCAACCGTTCCCCGGCAGATGATGCCATCTGCCCCATGGAAGAGGATATGGATCATGACATGGAGGAGGCCGATGACCCTCTCCAGTATCTCAATACTGCCTTTGACAACGAAGTAACAATGAGTCAACCATATGAATATGAGATGCATGTACCAGAGCCGGAACGTCCTCGGGAGTGCAAGAAGTCTTTGTTCATGCAATCCTCGCAGGACACGCCTCCAGATGCCGGCTCCACCCAAGCTCAACTAATTAGCCAGAGTCGTCCAAAGCTGAGCCCGACAACACTAGGGGTGGTGCTCAGGGAGGGTCTGACAGACCCACCAGCACCTGAGCCCACCAAGAAGAAGCAGAGGAAGAGACCGACGGCGAGAAAATCCAATAAAGCTGGCAATGTTGGTTCTAGCAGCCAGCCGCCTTCGACCAAGGTTGACCGTGTACCGATGAAACATGCGCCATTAATCCATGTCGCGGGAGAGCCAATGGTACCGGCGAATGCACTAGCTGCCATAGAAGGGGATCTCAGGAGACTCCATGACCATGTGCTTTCGACAGAGAGAAGCCTCCTCGCCTCGGATGATCCAGGATACCCACTTTATACGGTTCATGTGCCGAGCAGTTGCAAGATGTATGTCCACACATGCCCCGCGGACCTCTTCTTCCTGAGGTTTGATTACATCTTCCAGATGTTTCAAATGAGGACACTCGATTTTACGTTCGTCCGCCTGTATGCGCTGCACATGAACTACATCGTCAGGAGAGAGCAAGTCACCGGTCTTGCGGTCGCGGACCCATACTACATGCATGAGGGCTTCTTGTCAATCAACGACGCCAACCGTCAATATGCGAGTCAGTACATCGAAGAATTCTTGGTCAGCAATAAGGACAAAGAAACGATTCTCCTACCTTATCATCCCAGGTAAGTCATCCGCGGATAGCACTATAACACATACATCCTTTCGTGCATTTCAATAGTTACTTTGCACGCATGGAGGCTAAACTTGATCGTGTATTTTGCGCAGCGGGGGGTGTCGTGCCGTTCTCATTGTTCTTTACCCGCGTTACTCCCGCGCTCTATATTTGGACCCGTCGAAGAACATACAGAAGAAAGATTACACACACATAAAGTATGTTCTGGACAGAGCTATGCTGGGCTTCAGCATGCGGGGTGGCTACATCCAATGCAAAAAAACAAATAAGGCCGGGCTTTGTTTCAGCCACAAGACTGACTTCTGTTGCATCCAGCAACCGGCAAGAAGTGAGAATGATGGATTCTACGTCATCCATCTAATGATGGAGTACAGAAGGGATGTGCAATCACTTTGCATGAAATCTTCATCCGATACCCATATCCAGAGATGGGCCGAAGCCTTTGGAGCCGTGCCGGATAATCGACTTCGAAATGATTTCTACCGGATCCAACAGGAAATTGCGTCCATCATCATGAAAGATGTCCTCGAAGAGAATGGGATGTTCTACGGCGGCCCAATATCGCGAGCTGACGTCCGAACCCGCATTGCCCTACAGCGTCAGGACATGACGCCTTTCACTAAGCTTGGGTGCACCCTTCCGGATATGGACAGATGGGAAGAGTGCACTGCTTAAAAACAATGTGTCTGTTTAGTTACTTGTTACTTTCTGTACGACGAAACTTCGAATCTCTCAGTACGACGAAACTATTAGATGTATGGTGCCGCGCTCTAGTTAATTACTTTCGGTACGATGAAATTTGTTAACTATGTTTACTATATATGTTGCTTCTATTTCATAACTGTTTTGTTGAATTCGCTTCATGGTATATATATGTGCATCTCTGACAGGTATATAGATCAACGATGGCGAGGAAGTGGTATGCCGTGTATGTAGGGCATGTTCCGGGTGTGTATGATGAGTGGCCAGAGTGTCAGGCCCAAGTCTCTGGTTTCTCCGGCGGAAGCCAGAAAGGGTTTGATAGCAGAGTGGAAGCCAAAGCTAGTTACTTGAGATTCATAGCACAACAGGGGATTCAGAACCAGCGCCGCTGCAAAAACTACTACATAATACCGCTTTTGATCATCGTGATCGCTCTTATCTTCTATGCGGTCATATCATAGTCTACATAGATGATGAAACATGAGTATGTGACCATGTAGTTGCATGTATTGAGAACTTGTAATGACTTGTAACGCTATTTTGAGACATGTGTTCGACCATGATTGATGATGATGAGATATTTGAGACATGTCGAGACTTCTAATAACTTTGGCTCATCGATGAATCACTTTCTTTTCAATGAATATGCATGTTATTGTATAAACGGTGGATCTGTTTAATTGTGTACAGAGCCAAAGCGCAAAAAAAATACAAAAGTTAGCAGTGGTGTGGGGGTAAAGATTACCAGTAGCACTCAAGTAACAGTAGCGCTGGCTAGCTCCACGCGCTGTAGATAAATATCAGTAGCGCTGGGTGGAAGCGCGCTACAGCTACTTTAGCTACCAGTAGCACTGGGTTAAACAAGCTATACTGCTAAAAAATAGTTGTAGCACCGTAGCAGTAGCGCGCCTACCCGCGCTACTAATAGTAAAAAAACGGCGCTACTGGTAAGGGTTTTCCTAGTAGTGAAATCGAATTTGGCTGTACTAAATACATGAGAAAAAAAATACAATTGCTATATTTCCAAGTTGTTAAGCATGCTTGGTTTAGTTAACTGTCTGATCTTCTATTAGGAGTATGTTATATTGTGCAATGTGGTGCTCAGTTAACGTTTGGTTCATTTGTTGTGGTGTTTAGTTAACTGCTTGGTTCAATTCTGCAATGCGATGTTCAATTGTTGTGGTTGCATTCTGTTATTGTATACCATGTGAGGAATAAATCAAATTTGGCTGTACTAAATACATGAGAAACAAATACAATTGCTATATTTCGAAGTTATTAAGCATGCTTTGTTTGGTTAACTGTCTGATCTTCTATTAGGAGTATGTTATATTGTGCAATGTGGTGCTCAGTTAACGTTTGGTTCATTTGTTTTGGTGTTTAGTTAATTGCTTGGTTCAATTCTGCAATGCGATGTTCAATTGATGTGGCTGCATTCTCTTATTGTATACTATGTGAGGAATAAATCGAATTTGGCTGCACTTAATACATGAGAAACATATACAAGTGCTATATTTCCTAGTTCTTAATCATCCTTGGTTTGGATAAATGGGTTTTCCATGTGGCTTGAATTAATCTGATGAATCTGCAATGTGCTTATTTTTCATCAACATATTTTACTGATAGCATGTGAACCCTTACTTAACCTGATGACTAACTACCTTATATGTGTTGCAGGGAAACAATGGGAAGCACTGAGGTTTACAAGATGGTACTAACTATTATACCTTACCTTTTTTATTCCTTTGCCCCATTTCCAATATAGAGAAGATATTTATGCACATCCTTGTTTTCAGGGTTCACTGATGATTACCTCTTAAACCACTTCTGTGGTCAGGAGGCGAGGAAAGTTTTCATTCAACACCCACAGTTCAATATTGAAGTGTTACTGAAGAGGTCGAAGGATGGATAGTGAATCATCCACAGGCACTGGCCTAAAGTTGCAAAGACCTTCAGTAGTTTTCCAGATGAGGCATCTCTCTATGTACCGTCTATGATGCTAATTTCGAAAGGTTCTAGATGTTGCATGTGAAACTTGCTGCTGGTGGAGTTGTGTAATGGGGTCGCTGAGTGCTGAAGCTATATCATGTTGTACTACGATGTATTTCAATTATGAAATCACGATTCCTTAATATGGAAATGGAATATATTATGTGCTTAATATGAATGTCAATTAGATTAGTAAATGGATTATTAATAATAGGGAAATTAGCCTGCTAATTGGCCAATTAGCTTGCTAATTGAGTTTTCCTATTGCAAACGGTTATTGAGAAAACACTGTGGGCGATGACCTCAGGCAACACACACAGTTTCTAGGAAGAAACCGTGTTGGATCAATGAACAATCACACACGACATTCTCTTGAAAACTGTTTGCGTTACGCCACCTTGCGCAAACATTTTCGTTGGAGTGACTGTGTGATGTATATACGAACGAAAATGTTTAGCGGTGACTAACTGTGTGGGATGTACTTACGACTGGAAATGAGTTCGCATGTATAATCGTATTTTTTGAGCACTACTGTATGTATTTCGGTATTTGAGAGCTCTCCTGTCGCACACGACATCATTTTGCTGAGCGTGTGTGCCCAGAGGGCATATCCCCAATGGTTTCTGGGTCGTGTGGGAAGGACCCCCCTATCGCCCACACTCACTTGGCGATGGTTCCAAATGTCGTCGCGGAAAGGGGTTAAAAACCGTTTGTTTAGGACTGACGCGTACCAGTGTCTTCTTCTAGAAATCCATTCAGGAATGCAGTTTTGACGTCCATTTGCCAAATTTCATAATCATAAAATGCGGCAATTGCTAACATGATTCAGACAGACTTAACCATCACTACGGGTGAGAAATTCATCTTGAACATCCATTTATTTTCTATGGCTTGCCGATCATCGGGCAAGTCAACCAAAGTCCACACTTTGTTCTCATACATGGATCCCATCTCAGATTTCATGGCCTCAAGCCATTTTGCGGAATCTGGGCTCATCATCGCTTCCTCATAGTTTGTAGGTTCGTCATGGTCAAGTAACATGACATCCAGAACATGATTACCGTACCACTCTGGTGCGGATCTTACTCTGGTTGACCTACGAGGTTTGGTAGTAACTTGATCACAAGCTTCATGATCATCATCATTAGCTTCCTCACTAATTGGTGTAGGAATCACTGGAACTGATTTCTGTGATGAACTACTTTCCAATAAGGGAGCAGGTACAATTACCTCATCAAGTTCTACTTTCCTCCCACTCACTTCTTTCAAGAGAAACTCCTTCTCTAGAAAGGATCCATTCTTAGCAATGATTATTTTGCCTTCAGATCTGTGACAGAAGGTGTACCCAACAGTCTACTTTGGGTATCCTATGAAGACACATTTCTCCGATTTGGGTTCGAGCTTATCAGGTTGAAGCTTCTTCACATAAGCATCGCAGCCCCAAAATTTAAGAAACGACAACTTTGGTTTCTTGCCAAACCATAGTTCATATGGTGTCGTCTCAACGGATATAGATGGTGCCCTATTTAACGTGAACGCAGCTGTCTCTAAAGCATAACCCCAAAACGATAGCGGTAAATTAGTAAGAGACATCATAGATCGCACCATATCAAATAAAGTGCGGTTACGACGTTCGGACACACCATTACGCTATGGTGTTCTGGGTGGCGTGAGTTGTGAAACTATTCCGCATTGTTCCAAATGAAGACCAAACTCGTAACTCAAATATTCACCTCCACGATCAGATCGTAGAAACTTTATTTTCTTGTTACGATGATTTTCCACTTCACTCTGAAATTCTTTGAACTTTTCAAATGTTTCGGACTTATGTTTCATCAAGTAGATATACCCATATCTTCTCAAATCATCTGTGAAGGTCAGAAAATAACGATACCTGCCGCGAGCCTCCACACTCATCGGACCGCATACATCAGTATGTATTATTTCCAATAAGTCTGTTGCTCGCTCCATAGTTCTGGAGAACGGAGTCTTAGTCATCTTGCCCATGAGTCATGGTTCGCAAGCATCAGGTGATTCATAATCAAGTGATTCCAAAAGCCCATCAACATGGAGTTTCTTCATGCGCTTTACACCAATATGACCTAAACGGCAGTGCCACAAATAAGTTGCACTATCATTATTAAACTTATATCTTTTGGCTTCAATACTATGAATATGTGTATCACTACTATCGAGATTCAACAAAAATAGACTGTCGGATGTGGGGTTCCGGCAAACCCTTAAGGTTCGAAACTGGGGTGCACGGAAAGTCTTTCCCTCCTACCGATCTACGCCCTAGCTCGCTAAGATCTCGCGGACGAACTCGACAAACTCACAACACAGAAAGACACGAGGTTTATACTGGTTCGGGCCACCATTTCGGTGTAATACCCTACTCCAGTCTGGTGGTGGATTGCCTCTAAGGTTGATGATGAACAATACAAGGGAAGAACAGCCTCCTGAGGTTGAGGTGTTCTTGTGGCTAGGGTAGGCTCTCGATCGGGTTGGATCTAGCTAAGATGAGATGCCCCTACTTTGGTGGCTAGCTCTACTTATATAGGCCCTGGTCCTCTTCCCAAATATCGAGCGGGAAGGGAACCAACAACGGCGCGAAAATTTGAAGGGGGACAACTAGTACAAGCTATCCTAACAAAAGTGGTCTTCGCCTGCGAAAAGCTCTGGTGGTGACGCTGTCTTGGGCTCCACGATGACCTCCGTCTTGCTGTCCTCCTGGTCTTGGTCTCGTTGCACCAATATAGCAAAATTTGCCTGATGCCTCGGTACTCTTCGCCTGCGATGGCCTCCTTAGCACCAAAGAGGAAATAAGGACGCTGCGCGCGCTGGCGCACGCCTGGCGCCCGCCAGGTGTCGTTCGTCATGGCTCACGTCACGAGGGCCTCATGAGGTTTTGCCCCGCCTTGATATCCCTGCTCCTCGTGAGCCTGCCTGGCTAGGCCACTCCAGAGGAGGCACTACAAAAAAATACACTTCCGTGATGATACATGTTTGTCACAGTAGGTCACGTTTTCTGTCATGCATGTACATCCATGACAAATTTATGACAGAATGAAGATAGTCATACCTGTGCTGTCGTAGAAGTGTTCCATGACGTTGCCAAAATTATCATCACGGAAGTGTCCACTTCCATGACGATAAATCGCGCGTCACAGAAGTGCTTTCGTCAAGGGTGACCGACATGTGGCATCCACCGTAATGGAACGTCGTTAAGCTATCGAGTCGGGTTTTGGATCCGATAACCCATTAACAGCCCCGACCAATGGGGATTTTCCACGTGTAAAATCATCATTGGCTGGAGGAAACACGTGTCGGCTCATCGTTGGGACAGATGTCATCCACTCATTGGACGGAAGGCGCCTATGATACGTCGACACGTGGCACGGCCCAACAGAGGCCCATTCCTGTGAAAAGGCCGGCCCGTTTGACTTGGTCAAAAGGTGGCGGGCCGGCCCATGGAAAGCCTGTTAACGGCATGTTCGCATATAGCCCATTTACAGCCCGCTAACCCAAGGCCCGTTACGCCCTATCCGAATTAGGCCCAGTAGCGTCATCTGGGCCATCCAATATGATTCCAGCCCGTTTTCACTTCTGGCCCATGTATGGCCCATGACGTCTTTCGGCCGCCCTATGTAACTCTTGGCCTATTAACGGCCCGTGGTGAAACTGTTCCGTAATGAACAGTGTATCACTTTACACCCATTAACGGTCCGTGGTGAAACTGGCCCGTAATGAACAGTGTATCACTTTATACCCATTAACGGCCCGTTATTCCGTTGGGCCGTTTCCAGCCCATGTTATCTTTCGGCCTTCTCAGAGCCCATTTATTCTTGGGCTCATTTCCAGCATTCGTTTACTTATGGCCCGTTACTGTGATTTTCTGCTTGTGGGCCAAATTCAGCCCGTGGTTACAGTCGGCCCATTTGTGGTCCGTTAATACGTTGGGCCGTTTTCATAGCCTCATCAAATACGACCTATTAACGATGCCTGTTATGGTCGGCCCATGAAGGGACGATTCCAAGTCTAACCCGTTTACTGCCATAATGCGGCCTGTTAGTGGCCCATGTTTGGCCAATCGATCATACTGCCCGTATAAGGCCCATTGATGATACGACCCGTAGAAGGCCCATTGTTTCTACGGCCCGTAGAAGGCCTACTGTTTCTACGGCCCGTAGAAGGCCCACTATTTCTACGGCCCGTAGGAGGCCCAGTGTCACTACAGTAAATATTAGCACATGGTTATTGTGGCCTAGTTTAAAAAAATAGGTTATTGCAGCCACTAGCAAACCGCGGAAAAAGAACTGCACTAACTACAAGCAAATAAATAAACAAGACAGCAAGGAAATAAATAAGCAAGCAACTTATGCTAGGCTATTACAGCTATTACACATATTACATCCACTGGGCATCAAAGTTCGCCACCAGTGCAAATATAGGGAACAAAGCAGCATATAAACGCCGCAGCAAAACAAGTCCAGAACTGAAACCACTTCAGAAGAGTTCAAGAAACAATATCCTGGGTACCCATAATGTTGGCAAGATGCTTAGCAAGCTTATTAACTTTCTCTTGTTTGGCGCTTAAATTCTCCAGCGCTTGCTGTTGCACAAGAAAGTACGCATCTGAATTCTGCAGGGACTTCCTCAGTCCTTCGGCTTGTTGCCGCAGCATAGCTGACTGATGCCTTTCAGCTTGTAGCTAAGACTGAAGAAGCTAAAGTGATTCAGGCAGCGAGTTCGAAGAGCTTGTGCCAGCGGTACTGGCCAGTAACTCGAACACTACATCAACGCAGGTCTGTGGGGTTTTCTCACTGTCTACAAGATCATTTTTATCACCTTTCTTGGAGACCAACCGGGTTGTCTCACTATCTTGAACCTTATCTGCATTACTTTCTCTACCATTGCATAGTGGGGTGCTCTTCTCCAATATTCTGTTTGCATACTACAAGAGAAACAAGCAGACACATCACAGGTTTAGCTTGTAGTATACGAAACTCATTTTGGTAAACCGGTTCAGTAGTAAGGTGGACAGGATAACAGCATGAAACAAACATATATCTATGTACAATGGTCACTGTATTGTCCATGTCATTCTAGTTTATGTTCCCTAATCAAGATAGAGACACAGTTCAACTCATATATTTTTAGGACACAGCAGCATAGACAGAATATAAGTGTGAGAAACTACACAGCATTGGCAGCACTTGTAATGTGCATCACATGAGAACATAACTGTTTATACAACTTAAACTGAAATCAACATAGAGCAAGAAGTTAGAACAGCAATCCAGTTAAAGAAATAGGTTTAAAACATACCTGTTGCGCCATTGGAGTTTCAATTGGATCCTTCAAATTCGAAAGTAGTTGGTATGAGTAAATACAGTGATGCAACAGCAAAGGAGTATGGACCATAGCTACGGAATCTGACCTGAGAACAGTTGCTCTTCTGCTTTAAACATGGAGTTTGGGTTAGCTGTGGTGGTGTTCGTGCTTTGGGCACTGCAGTAGCTTTACAAGCTGCTCGTGTGGGGGTACTCTGTGGTGGACATGGTGCTTTGTCAACTATAAGTGGGTTACTATCCGCTGCGGTTGCGGTTAGATGGGTTGTAGCTGGTTCTCTGCCCAACGGTGTAAGTGTGCAATCTGGAAGAGTCTCGATTATGTGTGGTGGGGCTAGTTTGTGGGCCAGTACAACCATGGTTCTATCTGCATCGACGGGTAGCACTGTCTTTTGTGAAGAACAGGTTTTTGCTCCCTTAGATACTGCCATCACCCCCTCCAATTCAAATGGATGATAAACAAGAAAAGAAATTAAACGTACAGACATTGTATGATAGACAGATGTGGTAATTCACATATATGTTGTCTAACCAAACAGGACAGCATGACACAATTTCACATATATGATGCCTAACTAAACAGGATAGCATGACACAGTTTCAGATATATGATGGATAACTTAACAGGATATAATGGCATAATTCAACATATGATGAGTACCTAAACAGGATGACATGACAAAACTATATGGTGTCTTTCTAAAATAGGTTGGGATGAAATAATTCACATACATGTTGTCTAAGTATACAGGATGGCATTATATAATTGACATAATTGATTCATATACTAAGCAGCTGGCACTCGCATGTATGATCTCTAAACTAAGCAGATATAATTCAATATTGTGCATATGATGTCTAAACTAAGCAATGCAAGACACCATATGCATCATATGAGAAATATAAACATTGCAACTTAGAGCATACACCTCAGGTGGGATATAGGACTGGTCATCTGTCTCTGAATCCTCCTCTGAGGAGCTCCCTGTAACCATCAAGATATATGCTTCAACAGGTACCATTGCCTGCTCTGAAGACCTTGTTTTCACTCCAGATTTTTCCATAACCGGCTCAAATGGCTGATACACATGAAGAGTAGTTCAATATACACAGATTGTCGATAAATGGAATACGTAATGAAAAAAAAGATGGCATGAGATAATTCACATATATGATGCCTGGCTCCATGGCGGTGCATAATTCACATATATGATAACTGGCTGAAAAACATGGCATTGCATAATTGACATATCTGATATAGAAAGCAAACAGGGGGCATTCACACAAAGCATGTCTAATCTAAGCAGATGGCATGGCAATGCAAGACACCATATGCATGATATGAGCAATATAACCCAGCCAAGTTAGAGCATGCACCTCAGGGGGGAATATGACTGGTCATCTCTCTCTGAATCCTCCTCTGAGGAGCTATCTGTAACCAGCAAGAAATCTGCATCGACAGGTAGCACTGACTGCTCAGAAGACCTTGTTTTCACTCCAGATTTTCCCATGACCGACTCAAATGGCTGATGCACAGGAAGAGTAGATGAATGTATAAACATTGTTGACAAATGGAATACATTATGGAAAAAAATATGGCACAATACAATTCACATATACGATGACTGGCTAAACAGGATGGCATTGCATGATTCACGTATATGATGCCTGGCTAAAGAAGATGGCATTGCATAATTCCCATATACTCCCTCCATTCCTAAATATTTGTCTTTTTAGAGATTTCAAATGGACTGCCACATACGGATGTATATATGATGCTGGTGTGACTGTCGGAGGCGGGGAAGAAGATCCGAGGCCTCTGGAAACGGCGCTGAGGGTACTGCTCCGCTGTGATGGACGGTTCCGTCATTGGAGCAGCTCCGCTAAGGTGTACGGCGACGAGGCTGAAGCATGACAAGACAGACAACGTTAATCTGAAGTGGGACCCTAATATCATCTGCAATAGATGATGTAAAATACATCACCAAAAAGTGCTAGATGTAAAACACATCAGCTGCGCCACGGCCGCTCCGACAGATGCTGTAAGTATTGTTCACTCTGAACTTAACTGAAGAAAATGAACTTCATAGTCAAAACTGAATTTTACTGTCGAAACTGATTGAACTAGTAACAGAGCATTGCAATAGATGTTAGGGCGTTCGAGCACTAGTAGCAGAGAAGCAGTGATCTAAATCAGCAGACGCTCGAGCAGGGAACGCACTAGCAGAGAGCAAGTCATGCAGTAGCACCGCGAGCGAGTGTTAAAGCAGCAACTCCCGTAGCTGCCGGAGGTCGTGCAGCAGCAGCAGCAGCGCAAGCGAGAGCAAGAGCAGAGCAGCAGCACGAACGAAAGCAGGAGCAGTGCAGCAGCGCGACCGATAGCAAGAACAGAGCCGCAGCGCGAGCGAGAGCCGGAGCAGCTGCAGCTAGTGCCGTTGTGGAAGTCGCCGCCGAGGAAGCAACGACATGGGGGAGAGACGTCGTGGATGATGTGGCCGGCGACGGCGCCGTTGATGGAGACACGCCATGTCTGCTCGGTATCGAGCACCGGCAGCCCTGTGAGATCGAATACAAGATAAAATGCAGCGGTGAGTGCAGAACCTCCTTGGTGGCGCCGAGTTGGCCTCGCCTTCATCGGAGGAATTGGTGAGGGTGCTGCGGTTCCGGTGGGGCAGGTCAAGACGGCGCTGTGGGGATTGAGGTGGCGCGATAGACGAGGCGAACGTCGGGGAAGCTCCTTGGAGGTGGAGGACGGGGGGCTGATCCGGCGGGACGACGAGATCGACAACGGATCCTCATCCGGTGCGGTGGATGAGGGACGGCGAGCTGTTGCGGTGGACGACGTAGTCGGGGAAGAGTCTCTGGCTGGGCGGCAGTCGGGAGGCCGACGGAGGAGCGTGGGGTTTCGTGGGTTTTGGCGGCCTCGGTGTACGAATGGGGGGCGAAGGGGGAGGGGGGGCCAAGCTTAGGGACGCGCTTGTCCGAAATGTAGGGTAATTTACCAGCGTACCCCCACCGGTTTTGACACCGCGGCGTGGAGCTTCATTTCCGGCTGAGGGGTAGAAGGGGGATTTCACGTGTCTGGGTTGCGGGAGCGATTTCAGTTGAGGCGGGAGTTCTCGCGCGCGTCCAAATTTTGGGATAACAAGGCGCGGCGCGGGTTGAAGAAGTGGGACTTTCAAAGCAGGTGAGACAAAAGATACTCGAGCTTGAAAATTTCGGGATAACAAGGTGCGGATTCCTTGTTTGGCAGAACAAACTTAATGTGTAAAAAAACAATTCATACAAGACACAAGAGAGTCATGTCCCCTTTTACTATATTGCTATAGATGCCATTGAAAAAACTACAAGCAAAATGTAAAAAAATCGGGAGAACTAGATTACCCTGCACAGTACCAAATCGATTCGCACTTCTCTCAACAACAACAAAAAACAAATCAATTCCCACCAAAGAAAGAGTAGTGTCCCTTTTTATATGATTACAGATGCCATGATCTCGAATTTCAATTTTTGAATCCATGTTATGTTGAATTCGAATATATCGTTAGGTGACCTAGCGGTTTATAATTGATGTAGTCATACATTTTGATCTTCCATCATATATGAGCATTTTACTCCACCATGTGAACATATATATTGTCGTCTACCATAAGGACTAAATTTGAATCAATTTTCCTTATTTGAATACGATTGTTGTCAAGTTATACAATAATTTGAATATTATCTTGATAACAAAAAAACATACATATAGCAGTAATCATATTTCACTATGAACTACATGTACCATACGCTCACCAATTCAAATATTTTATCCATTTTATGTTGAATTCAAATCATAGTACATTATTGGTCTAGGTAGCGAGATGTTTGGGATAATCAAAACCCTGTTTTCATACGTATAATTTTTGGCTGTATTGGGACAAGTTTTGGTATAAGCCTCTTGCAAAACCGAAGATTCTCTCAACAAGCCTCGTGGTTCCGAGAGGGAACGTGTCACCTTTGTGTGCGAAACGATATACGCTGCCTCCCCCCTAATTTTATTTACAGAGGCAACATAGAACTATATGAGTGCCCTGTTAAATTTTGGAATTATTTCGGGTTCATTTGGCCTTTTTATACATTAATTGAGTTTCTGGACTTTTAATGTACATAATCTAAATATGAATTGCATGCACATGCTCCGGTGCACCAAAGTGGGTTGAAAAATCACATGTGTGTCCTTGGTTGAATTTCTAGGTCCCATGGAAGAAATGAGAATGAAATTCAAACATCTGGGCGTCATGACTCGGCCGAGAACATCGAGAAACTTTGATTTTAAATTCATGTAAATCCAAAACTCGCCTGGAAATCATGAAACTTGGCATGGTGTCATGTCATGGCAGTAACATGTTGTGGTAAAAAATTGGGCCGATTTGGAAGCTCATGGTTCTAAGAGGGAACGTGCCACCTTTCAGTGTGAAACGATATATGCTGCCCCCCCCTTGAGTTTCTTAACAAAGGCAACATAGAACTACATTAGTGCCGTGTTAAATTTTGGAATTATTCCGGGTTCGTTTGTTGTTTTTTATACATTAATTGAGTTTCTGGTCATTTAATGTGCATAAGTGAAATTTGAACTACAAGCACATGCTCTCGTGCACCAAAGTTGGTTGAAAAATCACATTTATGTCCTCGGGTGAATTTCTAGGCCCCATGCAAGAAATGAGAATAAAATTAAAACATCTGGGCATCGTGGCTCGGCCTAGAACATTGAGAAACTTGGTTTTAAAATTCTTGTAAATCCAAAACACGTCTGAAAATCATGAAACTTGGCATGGATGTCATGTCATGGTACTACCATGTTGTGGTAAAAAAATTGGCCGAATAATAACAGATTTTGGTATAAGCTTCTTGCAAACCGAAGCTTCACTCAAGAAGGCTCGTGGTTCTGAGAGGGAACGTGCCACCTTTGAGTGCGAAACGATATACGTTGTCCCCCTTGAGTTTATTTACAAAGGCAACATAGAACTACATGAGTGCCCTGTTAAATTTTGGAATTATTCCGGCTTCGTTTGGCCTTATTTACACATTAATTGAGTTTTTGGTCATTTAATGTGCATAATTCAAATTTGAACTACAAGCACATGCTCCCGTGCACCAAAGTTGGTTGAAAAATCATATTTGTGTCCTCGGCTGAATTTCTACTCCCTCCTTCCATCTCTATAGGTCCTATTGCGTTTTTCGAGGCTAACTTTGACCAAACGTTAGAGCAATAATATATGACATGCAACTTACACAAAGCATACCTTCAAATTTGTATGTCAAAGGAGCTTCCAATAATATAATTTTCATAGTATACATCTCATGTGCTATTAATCTTGTCAATAGTCAAAGGCTATCTTGAAAAACACATTAGGCCCTATATAGATGGAAGGAGCGAGTAGGTCCCATGCAAAAAATGAGAATAAAATTCAAACATCTGGGCATCGTGGCTCGGTCGAGAACATTGAGAAACTTGGTTTTAAAATCATGAAACTTGGCATGGTGTCATGTCATGGTAGTACCATGCCGTGGTAAACAAATTGGCCGAATAGGAACAAATTTTGGTATAAGCTTCTTGCAAATCGGTGCTTCTCTCAAGAAGGCTCGTGGTTCTGGGAGGGAACGTGTCACCTTTGTGTGCATAATTCAAATTTGAAATACAAGCACATGTTCCAGTGCACCAAAGTTGGCTGAAAAATCACATGTGTGTCCTCGGGTAAATTTCTAGGTTCCATGCAAGAAATGGGAATGAAATTCAAAATTCTGGGCGTCGTGGCTGGGTTGGGAACATTGAGAAACTTAGTTTTTTAATTCCTGTAATTCCAAAACACGCATGAAAATAATGAAACTTGGCTTGGTGCCATGACATGGCACCAACATGCTGTGGTAAATTTGCAGTCTGATTTGCGAAGGCGCACACATTAACAATCAACAAAGTCATTTTGGAACAAGTGCTGTCACGTTACAATCGGAAACACAAGTATTATTGAAACTGTGGGCGTTCTACTTACTAGTACCATTTACGTGTCGCCACACGTCCCCATTTTTTATTAGCTAGGAGGCGCCATGCAGGGTAGCTATTTGAGTACGAGAGGCGTGCGATCAGACCCCTGCGCGTGCTTATCGGGAGGAGAGCCCTTTAACCTCCATCTGTCGTCCACCTCTCTCCCAAGGTCTCCATTAATGGCGCCCGAGCCTCTGTTTAATGGCGTGGCTATGTCTCACTCGACTGAGATTTAAGAGAGAAAAAAGAAAATCTGAAAGCACGGATCTTGATGTAAGATCCGACGGACCTATATAGCATCTACTGCGACTTATAGCAAGACTGATGAATATATAAGGACGATTAAATTTTTTTTATATCAAAGAAGGGCTTGCCCCTTCCGATTTTCATTACTGAAAACCACCACAATTCACAAGAAGTTCATCACAACTCCAGCCTAACACGAAGGACTAAAAGCTACCAGATTGAAATCGCAACATCCCAAGAGGCCAACAAAGGCCAAACATCCGTGCTAGAACCCAACATTTCACAACCGACGACACAATCCACATCCTAAACCGATTATTACATCAAAAGAAACCAGGAAACTGAAGGAAGCCCAGCAGCAACTAGAAGAACAGCAACGCCAGGGTCGCCACAGCAAGAGTTTTCTTCATTCCAGCCTCGCAACATTGATCTTCCACAGAAAGATAAGACCGATTAATTGTCTTACATAATTAGAAAGATAATTAAAAAAGCCACATGCGACTACGCCCGAAATACACAAGGGCAAAAGAAGAAGGAAGACAAGGATCTGGCTCGTTGATCTCTACTTTCATGATGCGTTGCTGCAGGCAGCGGGAACTAGTCTCTGCGGCGAGTTGCGATGAGCTCTTTTGTGTCCTCAAGACACTACTTGAGAACATCCACGGATTCCTCCACTAGCCTTTGGCGCTCGTTGCGGAGCATGTCATTCTCGTCCATAAGTTTCTTGACGATGACGCCGGTCCTCTTCAACAAGCCACTGGTCTCCTCCTGCTGGTCTGCACTTCGGACGATCTTCTCCCTCAGCAGGTCGCGCTCGGCCCGGAGCCTCTCATTGCCCTCCCTTAGTTGTCGGATGATGCCGGTAGCCTGTTCAAACGAAGCTTTCATGTCGTCCTGCAACCTCGCCCAGCCGGAGATATGATCCATCTGGCTATTGACGATCGCATGCATGCGCCTGTAACAGTCGTCGCCTGCCCGCGAGAAATTTTCCCAGGACGCCGCAGCGCGGCGGGACCTCCGTGCTGCTTCAGCGGCGCGGCGGGACCTCTGTGCTGCTACTTCCGCACGGCAGGACATGTCGGCTGCTCTCGCAGCGAGGCGGGACATCTCTCGTGCTTCCGCTTCCATGCTCGCCTCTCCCTGGTGGTAATCTCTCGACCCAGAACTCACGCTGGCCATGTCAGACGCAAGGGAAGGATGCTGAATGACTTGTTTGTTTTTGTGGATGAGGAGTTGAGGAGGAATGTGCAGTCATCTTGGCATACTAGTATTTATAACCGAGTACTAATATGCTCCTAAGTGGGAAACCGTTTAGGTTGTGATCGGTGTGAACAGGTTTGCAATTCAATATAGCGTGGTACTAATACGCTCCTAAGTGGGAAACCATTTAGTTTGTGATCGGTGTGAACAGGTTTGCAATTCAATATCGTGGAGTAATTTGGAAAGTGACGAGAGGCAAGCTCAAAATTTATTGACGGTTCTAGTTTCAAAGTGCGGCACTATTCCTGGATGGAGTACTTCTTTTTCTACTCCCTCCTTTCCGGTTTTATAGGGCTTATCTCAAAATTTTAGTTTTTCCATTTTATAAGGCTCAATTTGGTTGTTCCCCAACACATGTTCAGATTCCAAGGTGCATTAAATCATTGCATGCAAGTATTAAGAGAAAATTGACCAATGCATGTACTTTATGCATGCATGCATTGCAATTAATGCATTGATAAACATATTTTCTTGAGAAAAACAAGAGCATTAATTAGGTGCTTTTGCAAACTACAAAAAATATTCCACCACTCACCATCTTGGTTGGTGAGATTTTTCAATTAAGCCCTATAAACCGGAAAGGAGGGAGTACTGTTGTGTACGTGCAATAACTGGCACCGTCGTATACATATCTTACGGTTAATGGGGCATTCGACATGAATAGTCGCGTGGCGAGCTCTCACACACACGCGTCTGTTTTTTTCGAAAAGGAGGAGTCACACACGCATCTGTATCTGGGAGTCACACACACATGACCCCCGGCCTCTGCATCTGGGAGTCACACACGCATCTGTAGCTACGAATTGTAGTGTTCTCAACCATCCGATTGGCTCTATCATGGATGTACCTATATACTAAAACATGTCTAGATACATCTATATTTTGACAAATGGAAGGCATGTATTGTGGAACGGAGGGAGTGCTTGTCATCAAAATGGATAAAAAGGGACGTATCTAGAACTAAAATACGTCTACATACATCTCCTTTTATCCATTTTGATGACAAGTAGTACTTCTTACCCAAAGGAACTTTATATCCAACAGACACAAAATATCCATTCGACTGTTGGAAATTACTGATCTGATGTCGAAGTAATTGCTGCATCGCCACAAAAACCCACCATTTCTTAAGCTAAAGTAGACCAAGGTAATCCCTATATTAGCATATTACTAAGATAAACAGAAGGCACTGTGGAAACATTTAGGACGTGAGCTTGTCAATCTGAATGTGGAGGGACACAAGCTTAGCCCCGGCCAGCAGCTTGGGCGGAACTGTCAAGAAGGTCAGCTCCTGCACGTCGACATCGCCGGGATCCTTGCTGCTTGTCACCTACATTTCCACCTTGACGGCGTCGGTCGTGCCTTTGGGCTCCCCCGGCGGGCCGTTCGCCCACAGCTTGGCCATGTAGTGCGGCAGTAGGATGCCCCCGCTCTGATGCAGATGACCGACATGGCGATAGGCGCGCCGATGTCGAGCACACCGCCGACCAAGAAAAACGCGCGGCGGTCCTCCTCCGCAAACAACAAGAGCCGTGGCTCCGACAGTGGCACTTGCAGCTGGAGCACCTTGCCGTACTGGATCCTGTGCACGGGCATGGGATGCGCGGTGCTGGTGTGGTGGTAGAGCGCCGGCGGCGGGCCTTCGTAGCCGCAGACAGGCACGGGGCATTTGCAGGGCGCAAGCGGACACACGCTCTGGTGATCGGCGAGCTTGTGGTAAGTAACGTAGAGCCCACAGCCTTCGTGCGGGCACTCCACCCTCACCGACGAAAGGACGGAGTCCACCGCCGTGTTCCGCACGTCGAAGCCACCGCCGCGCTCGCACTTCTGGCACTGCCGCTGGTTCCCGGGGCGCTCGACGCGGCAGTCCGCACAGGCCAGGTGCCCTCCCTTGCACTATAGAAATCAATCGAACATCACATCAATCAAGCAACATGCACCTTGCTCAATCAGCCGAACGGACGAGGTGTATTCGAACATCATACACTGGAGGCGTCAAGGGGCGGAGGCACACGGGGCAGTGGAGCACGGTGAGGTCCATCGAGACCTTAGAGAGCTCCATCGTCGGGTCCTGTTCGGTCTGCATGATCTCGCCCTCCTCGTGCACAACCATCTCTCGACTTGGGCCGGGGTATTACAAAGCTTTATCGTCACATATTTTATACTACTTCAAGGTGCATTAAATCAACACATGCAAGTATCAAAAGGAGAGTCACGGCATGCATGCAGGCGTTGTAATTAATGCATCGGTAAACGCAAATTATTGAAATATATCGGGTGCAGTGCTTTGATGTGTCGCGTCAACTCGTACATCAACGAGAAGTTTGATTATCCTCTCCCTCGCGGACTTAACTACACCTGCCTTTGGCTGTATGACAGGTTGGCCACACACCTCTCAGGCCCACCTGTCATACACGCAAAGGCAGGAGCGTCCCTCCCTCGCCCATGAGCATGGTGGCTGGCAAGACTAGGAGAAGCTTTCGCTACACGCTCTCCCTCCCGCACGCGGTAGACATGCAGCAGTTCAATCGGTGTCAGATGGCCAGAAGCGTACTGTAGTACTCCTCCGGTGCAGTAATACTCCATCATTGTTCGACTTCCCGAAGAGGCGAAGAGCCAAGCACAGCCCGGACGCTCGTGTGGCAGTTTCATGTGTAGAGTAATCTAGGACCGTGTACCATGCCTGTAAGCTTAAAATCATTGGGGTCGGCTCCATGCTATGTGGCCGTCTCAAAGTTTTAAAAAAAATTAAAATAGTCTTCTGGCCATACCTGACACCCTGGTGATTGTAGTTTGCACGCTCTTCTGGTCAAGACAGGAATATATATTTTAATTTGTTTTTTTCAAAAAGGGGGGACTCCCCAGCCTCTGCATCAGAACGATGCATACGGCCACATATATTTTAATTTGTGGTGGGTAAATGTTAGAGGTTGCAGCAAATATATTGTACACTGCGGGTCTTTTAGCCAAGTTTAGAGGCAAGCATGTGGGGCCAGTGCTATGATGTGTCGCATCAACTCGTACAACGAGGAGAAGCTTGATTTTACTACACGCCTTCTCCCTCACCCATGCGCGCGGTTGCTCGCAAACGAGGACAGGCTTTTGCTTAGTAGTACTTCTACAACAAGCTATCCGTCCCGCTTGTGGTGGACGGACATGCAGCAGTGGATTCGACACTGTAGAAGCAGTAGTAGTAACATCATTGTTCGTCTTCTCGAAGAGGCGAAGAGCCAAGCGCAAACCGAACGTTGCAGTTGCGAACATTGGAGCACGCATATAGCCAGGCTCTTGCATGAGACAAAATTGCTATGTGAGCCCACTATTGTACTTGTACGTACAACTACTTTCTAGTATAGCCCTGCAAACCAGAAAGGAGTATTTGCCCTTCTAGAGATTTCAACAAGTGACTAGACTACACCGAGACGGAGTACATATGGAGCAAAATGAGTGAATCTGCACCGTAAATAAATATGTACTAGTTCTATCGTTTTCCTTTCCGAGGTGCACAATATTGAGTATACTGACTAGTCTCTTTTTGACACACATTTACGTTTTTTACACAGTACAGACGCAAGCGCTCATATACACGCGCATACACTCACCCCTATGAACGCACACACGCACGGCACTATCATCTTGAAATTTACGAAGTCACCATAGGCACCTCGTCGTCGACGGGTCCATAGGTGCTTGAATGCCAAGGAGGGAGAGGGTAGCGGTTCCTGAGACGTTGAACGGTCAATGATGCATCCTCAATTACATGCAGAGGGAATTAATTGGAGAAGCAGAATAGAGCCAGCACGATGTGAATGCAACACAGTTTGGACTCTCATATAATAAAGGCGCTCCACCACTCCAATCCATCTACTCCCAAGTCTCTGCGCAACACTGCTCACTCCAATCCAAGACCAAGTGACCAGAAACCACAAGCACCTATGGAGGCGATGGACGCGAGCGGCAGTCGGCTGTGCCAAATCATCCAAGGCGCCGGCCTGCGGCCCCGCACCGCGCAGTGTTTCCAGACGGTGCTGGCGACCGCAGGCATCGTAGCCCTCGCCGACGCCGGCTTCGCCTCTCGCATGGACGACATGATGGTCAACTCCATCTGCAAGTTCACCGCCGTCAAGAAGCGCGCGGACGACCTTGCCGTACTGCTCCAGCCCGCGCGCCCAGGCTCCTCATTGCCTGCCACCCTCATCGGCCTCCATGGTGACGAACTCTTTCAAGCCCTGGTGGCCCTGCAGGTGCCGAAGGTCGCGACGAAGAATGTGCACCTCGAGGCCGCGCTCGCCGCGCAGCGCCTCGCCATGCAACAAACCGTCGACCTGCACATCCACGTCTACGATGAAATCGTCTACATAGGCCACTACAAGGCAAGCAAGGACAGAAAGACGTTGGCCTTCTTCCAGCAGCTGGAATCTTTGGACGCCATTGTTCACAAGCATGTCGACCTGGCCACGAAAGCTGCTGCTACTTAGGCGTCATTCGGTGGGCCGGCGCCCTGAGTCGAGGAGGTGGACGTCGTCGATGGATGCATCTCTTCTTGCCTCCTGTAACCAGCACTGCATCGCCTCATGGCCTTAATGTTTTATTAGTATAGTACTCCCTCCGTTCCCAAATATAAGTCTTTCTAAAGATTCCAGCAAGTGACTACTACATACGGAGCAAAATGAGTGAATCTACACTCTAAACTATGTCTACATACATCTGTATGCTGTATTCCATTTGAAATAGTATCTAAAAAGGCTTATATTTATGAACGGAGGGAGTATATGGCATTTTTATTCCAGTCGTAACGTTTTCACTGTGAGGTGGGGCCGTAGTTGAGCAAACCCACCCCGCCCACCGGGCGTCGGCCGAGTTTAGAATTAGAAGAGATAAACGAGGGAGGAGAGCTAGCTGTAGCACGGACGCTGTTGTCAGATGGGACTCATGTTTATAGAATAGGAGTACTGAGCACTCGTGCCTCTTTTTTTTGAGGGAAAAATTAGTCGTATGTCTAGTACCACTAGTTGGGTGCGTGCGACCTATAGCTGTCATCACTTTAGGTCTCCTTTTCGAACTGCGGCTACGCTTCACAGTACATATTATTTCACGCATTTATCCTCCTATATGTACTCCTAGGCTATTTCCACGTGCTCCCATTCGCCGACATGTGGGACATAGACCATCTGGGTCGTAGTGCATGCACGACTCGGAGCATATGCCGGGGTACTTTACATTTCAGACCTCACGAATTACATGCAAACCCCCCATAGAAGAATAAATAAATGAATGAATTACTACATGAAACCGGATTATTTTCGTGGAAACCGGAGCACGTTCATTAAATTTTGGACATAACACGTTTATAAAAATGACCGGACCGAAACCAGTCTAAGGGCCTCTTTGATTTTCCCGGCAAAAAAAGGGCCTCTTTGATTCGCAGGATACTGAAAACACAGGAATGGGGAAAGTATGATAGCGATGAACCGAGACGAGGAGAACTCTAACTCAGTTAGAGGTTAGAGTTAGATTCTAACCCTGAACTAACTCTAAACCAAAGAGGTCGATGGATGGCAGGGTTAGATTGACAATAAATGCTCTATCACAATCATTTGACTACTTTGGACCCTATTTCCTGCCAGATTTGGAGGGTGCGTGGATACGTTTTAGTTCCATGACTAAAAGTAGTGGGACTAAAACATGCTAGCCTCACCCATGCTTGGATCCAAATACTAAAGAGACTAAAATCAAGTTAATGAGCATTTATTATCCTCCAAACCCTCCAATCCAGAACTCGCCTGTGTTAAAGGAGAGGAGTTAAATGAGGAGAGAGAGGACTAATCCACATTTTAGTAGGGGTACCCCTGACTAAAAATTTTTAGTCTCAAGACTAGTTTTAGCCCCTCTTTAGTCAGGGGTGCTTGGAACTTTAGCCTCTTAAAGAAACTATTTTTAGTCAGACTAAAATAAGTCCCTTGGATCCAAGCACCCTCTTGGTGTGGCTGGCTCTTCTGTGGCCTCCTCCCGCTCACAATTGTCATAAATGAACCATCTATACAAATCAAGCATGCAAAACATGATAATTTTTACTTTGTCCATACAAATGAGACATCCCACTTAAACATACAAGTCGTCAATCAAGCTTCACAAAATTAAAAAACACTTCATGAAACAAAAAATGAGCTAACTCATCACGGATGTCATTCACGATAGGGAGGGAGCCCTGAGCCCCTCACGCACCGAGGGAGGAGCTCGCCATCGTCGCTCTGGAGGAAGGCTCTATAGAGCCCAAGCCCAGGGAACCCCTCCAACGCCGGCCCTTGCGAGTTGAGGTCGACACCGGCATGGGTAGCAGGGCCGCTTGCCGCCGACTGGGAACTTAATCTTTGGGCCTCTAGAAATAATGCAAGCCTATAACTAAAACACCTAGAAAGGTGAACTGAATCTTTGGGCCTCTAGAAATAATGCAAGCATGAAACTGAAATACCTAGAAAGGTGAACTGAATCTTTGGGCCTCTAGAAATAATGCAAGCCTGAAAGTGAAATACCTAGAAAGGTGAATTGAATCTTTGGGCCTCTAGAAATAATGCAAGCCTGAAACTGAAATACCTAGAAAGGTGAACTGAATCTTTGGGCCTCTAGAAATAATGCAAGCCTGAAATTGAAATACCTAGAAAGGTGAACTGAATCTTTGGGCCTCTAGAAATAATGCAAGCCTGAAATTGAAATACCTAGAAAGGTGACCTGAATCTTTGGGCCTCTAGAAAGATTTATTACCTCCTCAAGCAGCATCAAACAATTCCATGCGTGCACCACAAATCTATACCAAGTTTGATCAGGATCTACTTTTCCAAATCAGAATTAGCGCTAGAGCAAGCAAGATCAATGATATGGCCATGAGACAGAGAAGGAACGAACAAACTCACCCCTCTCGCGACCTCCCTGGTAGATGCGCCGCCGCCGCGCACGACAGAGGGAGAAAAACGACTGGTGAAGGGGGAGCGGGGCGACCTTCGAAGGCCGGAGGGAGAGGGCGGCCGGAGTAGGGCGGCCGAGGCCGGAAGGAGAGGGCGGCCGGAGGAGAGAGAGGGCGAGCGGCCCTATGGGGAACAGAGAGGAGTCATGCGAGAGGGGGGAGCGATCTGGTGCGGGCAGGGGAGATATTTTTAGTTCTCTTTTAGTGGGCCCAAGGATAACTAACCCAATTAGAACCTCTCCACCGGGCTAGTTTTTTTAGCTGGGTTAGAGCAAACAAGCTCAAACTAACCCCTCTTGTTTCGATAATTTGAGGCTATTTCAACCCAAACTAGCTCTAACTCAGGGATCCAAACAAAGAGGAGTGTTACTGTACATGCTACAGTGTGGACCGTAGCACATTGTTTTTTATGGCCAAATCACCACATTGTTTTCTACTGCTGGTTCACTGGGCTACCGTGGTTCGCACTGCTGGTTCACTGGGTTGCCGTGGTTCGCACTCCTCCGACCAGAGTAGTACTCTTGTATAGTACTAGTATATACCGGATCATTCTTTGCTCCTTCTTACTACTCTGACATGTGGGAGAGCCAGCATCCAGGTCGACGTGTCATGCACCAGATTAGAGCGCGGAACGGAAGGGGGCATCACCCCGGTCGGAGCGCCAGTAATTCATGACTATAGTGAGTGGTCATATCACAAGTCTTTCCAGCAGTAACGCGTCGTCAAATCGCACAGCCCCACTCGCTCACCCTCCTCGCCTCTCTGTCAAACCGCCTACCCGAAAACTGTCGCGCGTACTGCCCGAGAAAAGCCCCGCCCTCAACTTTTAACTACGTGAAAATAGTTCGAGCTTGTTTGTTCTATATAAATACAGTACTTACTATATGTTTATTCACCCGTGGGGTTGTTCAATGAATGGAGGGGCGGGGAGCACAAGTGAACAATACTGTAGTACTACTAGTAGGAAGTAGGAGTCGTACAGTAGTCACCTTAAATAGAGAGTTTCTTTTCTTTAATGCCACGTACACAAATTGAAACGCTTGTTGTGGAGAGAAAAAAGATAATCACTCCACTATATATGGACGCAGGGGCCGGAGCGCTTGCTTTACTAGGGTTGCTCTCTTCATTCTCTCATCCTCTCCAGATATAAACAAGACAGCGGTAGCGACATTTTCTCTCTGCTCACCGCTGGTCATAGATCCGGCCGGATCCCTTCGGCCGGTGTGTGTAGAGTACTAAAAGGTGCATCGTTCACGCGGTCATCGCCACCAAGGGAGAAAACCCACAGCTGCCGGAGGGGCCCGATCCTCTGCCCGTGCCGTTCTCTCCGACACAGCGCCGGCTCGGGAGGTCCTCCGACCCTTCTTCCTCCCTGTCGTATTGTCCGCAGATCCGACCTGCCGCCGCCGACATCCCGGCGACCCTCAGGTATAAGTTCTTCGAAAGCGGCCTTGCTCTACTGCCCCAGCTCCCCACGTGTCTGCATGTGCATCTTTTTCTACTCCCATCAGCTCTTCCAAAGCCACCTAAATTTTTAGTATTATTAGAGGTAAAGCTACTTCATGCATTCGAATCTAGGGCTTTGTTCAAACAACGAAGAAAGGGGGGAAAGTTGTAGCATGAATCTAGGACTTGGTTCAAAGAGGAAATAATATGGTGAAAGTAGTAGAGACCGGATACCCAACCGGTCTCTTGGTTGAAAAAGGAAATAATGGGAAAACGCAGTACAAACTGGATAAGGAACATATCTATTATTGGTTGAAAAAAGGATAGAAAGTGGCGGCTGGTGGACAAGTCAACAGAGTATGTCCAGGATTAGATTTTCTGCCATCACATAGTAAAAGGTCTCCAGGATTAGATTTGCTGCCCACACATAGTAAAAGGTCTTAGGATTACATTTGCTTCCCTCACATAGTAAAAGGTCTCGGGACTAGATTTGTTGCCCTCACATAGTAAAAGGTCTCCAGGATTAGATTTGCTACCCTCACATAGTAAAAGGCCTCCAGGATTAGATTTGCTGCCCTCACATAGTATAAGGTCTCCAGGATTAGATTTGCTGCCCTCACATAGTACAAGGTCTCCAGGATTAGGTTTGCTGCCCTCACATAGCATGAACAAACTCGACATCACCACTTTATGCCTCCTTGTAGGTACATTGTGCTGATGCGTCCACTGTCGCATGTCCTTATACCAACCTTTTGCTGTTGTTAATGTAAGGGTGCATGTAAAATGAAGCGATCACACTGTTACCTTAGGGACATGTCTAACCAGTGTTATTGTTAATCTAATGCCTCCAGTGATAAGATGCAATTAAACTGTGTTACAAATGGCACTCCTGCTGTTTTCCCCAGTATGATAAGTAAGTTGCTCCTTTACATTGCTGAGTGTCCTGGTGTCCCCACGGTCCCATGCCCTTAAACCAACTCTTTAGCTGCTGTTGATTTACTATGTCTGGTAAACAAGCAATGCCACCATTAAAGTAATCCCATATTTGAGGAATCTCATTGTTGATCGTAATGCTTCTGGTAACATGAAGCATTGCTGACGTTTTAAAATTTCTACTGTCCTTGCGTGATTGCCATGAACATAATTAAGATGCTTCTTTTCATTTTGTATATGTTTCGTATATTCTTATTGACCAGGAACTGTTTACTTTCTATCTTTTTGTGCAGATAGGGATATCCATTTCACCTTGTTGCTATTGTGACCTTTCGGTGAACTGCACAAAACACTTTTTTGGAATGAGTGTCTTGTGCAGTTCAACTAAAATGTTACATGGGCAACATCTCTCAATTTTGGTGGAACTGCACAAAATGGTGATTGGAGTTCCCAAAATCTCCGTCAAATTCTGCTGGTAATCTCGTGCAACATTTTATTAGCCTTTGCAAGATGAGCCGTAGCTGAATGATGCAATCTTTGCTTCATTTCAGGCGAACTGCAGAAAAAGTGGCATGAATTGAATCATCGGGTGGAGCTGCAGGTTGACTTCCACTAGTGCCACTATTATAGTAATCATGCTCTTTATTATCTGCGCTGTGCAAACAGGAATACTCAACTACAGATGTTGTGACGGTCAAGAGCATTCGCCAAGTTCTTCGATTGTATGACATGGCTAGCCAAGATGGATTTAATCCCGATATTCACTTTATCAAAAGGCTCTAATGGGTTGGTTCTGAATCTTGCAAGCTGGGAATCAGTGAGATGTGCAGGCATCTTTGTTGTACTTATTATTTGAATCTTATTTGTTGGTTCTGAATCTTGCAAGCTAGGAATCAATGAGATGTGTAGGCATCTTTGTTGTACTTATTATTTGGATCTTATTTGTTAGTTCTGAATCTTGCAAGCTGGGAATCAATGAGATGTGTAGGCATCTTTGTTGTACTTATTATTTGGATCTTATTTATTTGTTCTGAATCTTGCAAGTTGGGAAACACGACATGGTGATGCAGAGGACAACAACCATAACAAACAGTTCAAACTTGGTAGTATTATCTTTGTGAAAGTGCGACAAATGTGCTGATCGTGAGCGTCCTGAGAATAATAATTCTAATTGTTGTGCATGTTGATCCTGTGGCACTAATAGAACGAGCGAATGCATTGCTTGTTTTAAGTATAAATTTCTATTAAAGCTAATTAAATTTAAGTAAAGTGACCACTAACTCCTGTTATTACAGTACCAATACAGACCCGCTCGTGAACCGATGTGTGGCTGAGGATGCATCTTCTGCCGGGCGTGTAGCGGATGAGGGAGGGGTAGTAACTGTTGTCGCGTGTACACACTCAGCTTACTGTTGAATCCAGTTCCCCAAGGGCTGAAAAACGAACTGCTGCCGCCGCCTACACACTCGTTCACTCGAAGAGACTCCAATGGCGATCCGAGGGGTGAGCCTGCTGGATATGGCCTTCAGCAAGGAGTTCCCCTTTGAGTTCGCCGTTCAGTCCTATGGCTGCACCAAGTTCTAGAGCATTCGCCCGTTTCATCGGCAGCGCCAACTGCACCTTCGCTATGGTGGAGAAAAGGAAGAACGCGACGATTCGGCCATCTGGTGCAACAAGCTTGTCGACATCCAGAAGCAATACAAGATCATCAGCAACGGGCAGGAGAAGGACTCCGCGGTTGACCTCGCTGAGACCATCATCGACCCCTGATACGCCAACATGAAAGAAGACGACCTGAACACGTGGGAGGTACCTCTGAATCTAGCCTACATAACCTACGTAGCCAAGGACGCATACGCATGCTACGACATGTATAGGCAGATCTTGGACATGAGGGCGTGTGTGTTTCCCATAACCGACGAGTACACGGACAGCCGCAACGTCATGATCAAGCGTGCCAGGAAGGTCTAGATGTTGTACTTTATCTGTTTATAAGCACCTTTATCATCTGAGTGTTTCATGCATTAGCCTATGTATCGTAATTATCTGTTTTGTCCAAAATATTTCTTTTAAGAACCCATTAACCTGATTGATTTTTTTAGTGGCTATTTGCTTATGTATGTAAACTAGTTCACTTGTCCGTAAAAAAAAACTAGTTCACTCGGCTGTCGTGCTTTGAATCTCCTTCCTCCCAACATATTCCCCTCCTCAGGTGGACCCAGCAGGTCTCTGAATTTTCTCCCACTTTCTTTTTCGATGTAAACTGAGTTTTCTCCCAGTACTTTCCCCTAGAACCAACTCAACTGTCCCACGTCTAGCCTAAAAAATAATAATACCCCACGTACTATTAACTCATCAAATTAAAATGATATTTTATTTCGTAAGTTGAAAGTTCTTACAAAATAATAATAATAATTGTTTATATATAACTTGGCAAGTTAACTCCTAGTGATTGCATACATAAGCTTGCAAATATTTTACTTACGTGCAATCATGTGTTTATGTTTTTATAACATTTCTCCGTCTAGCCCAACATGATATTTTCACCCAGCCCAGCAAGTCCGCGGATTTCGAGAAAAATGCAAATGGGATTTAAATGGGCTGCATAGATGCTACATCATTGTTTCACCCAGCCCACCAAATGGACTAAAAAACAAACGGGCTGGCTGACATGTGGGCCAGTAGGTCGAAGCCTAAGAAGGTGTTGGATTTACATCCAACGGCCGGCATTCTTCTTCAATCTCTCGTCTTCTTCCCCCAGCGCTGCCGGAACCGCCTGCTCCAGCCTTCGGCGTCCAGAGACGTTGTTTTGCGCTCCTCAGCGAAACACTACCCCGCCGACGGCCAGGCCATCCCTCCACTCTGCACCTCCTATTATTCTCTGCCGAGTGCAGGCCCACCCCGCACCCGAACCAGTCAAGTTTCCCACTCCTCTCCGTCTGCGACTCCACTGCCGCGTCTTCCCCATCTCCGGGTCGTTCCAGTCTGGGGCCTCGCCATCGTCCACCGCCTCGGTGCGCTCGGCGCGGCGTGGTCAACATACGAGAGTCATCGGAAGAGGACTGTACGTGGAGAGCCTAACGGCTGGGACCCACGAGGTCCATGGTCGCACGCAAGGAAAGTTTCTCCTTATTACGCACTGTACGTGCACTGTACGTGGGAAGGGCTTCTGTATTTTGCGAAAAAAACGTTCCCCCCGCTGACAGGTCGGACCCACCAGCTATATCTTCGCACGCAAGGAAGTGCCTCCTTATTACGCACCAAAAAATGAATACCCCCTGCTAGCTGGGACCCACCATAGTGGGTGGCTGACTTGTGGGCCTACTAAGTTGACGAGGACGGAGGGCTTTGTCAACTTAGTCAATATGAACGATTCTAGCTCCAGTGACCGTACGATGTCCATCCAACGGCCATAGTGCTTCTTCAACCTCTGGTCTTCTTGCTCCAGCCGCCCAAAGCAGCGCCGGTCGTGCCGCGTGCTCCTGCCTCTCGTGGCTGGCTGTGATGCCGCGGAGGCCTCACCGCCCCTACTACTCCCACCGCTGGCCCAGGGTATCCCTCTACTCACCCACACCCCCTGTTATTCTGCGGTGACGGCAGCCACACGCCGCAGCCGAACCAGTGAACCCACGTATCCTCTTCGCGTGGGCATCCACTGCCGCGTCTTCCCCGGCTCCGCGTCGTCCCCTTCCTAGGCCTCGCCGTCGTCCACCGTCTTTGTGCTCTCGGCGTGGCATGGTCAATGTGGTCAACGACCGACTTCCATCGGAAGAGTACTGTACGTGGAGAGGCTGACATCTGGATCCACGGCCACAGCCTAGTTTTGTTGTGATTTGCCAAGTAAGTCGCTTTGTCAGGCCTGTTGGCCTGCAAATCTTTCAAGACGAGGAGAGCTTCATTCGGCTGGCCGGCCTATTAGTAATGAGAAATGGGTTGTACATTTTTAAAACACATCAAACCGGCAATTAGTTTCAAATATCTTTTTTTCATTTCGAGATTTTAAATTACATTAATTTTTATGCGTCGAGAATTTGTTGGATTTTATATTGATATACATTTATTTTTAAAATCAGTTTGAATGTGAGTCGAAATTTCGGGATTAAAAATAGTTCGGACCGCACCGAAATATGCAAAATTTCGTATAATTTTTTAACCATGGCCACAATATGAGTTGTAATGCTAACAAAAAGAATATGGGCTCCAAAAAAACCTTAAGAATTAGCAAATGGGCTGTAAATTATTAGAAATAATGGCAGATGGGTTGTATGCTGTTTTCCACAGATTTGAGGCTTTCCTAAAAAAAAGGTTGACGCACAAGCAGTGACTGTTGGATGTCCATCGAACGGCCATCGTGCTTCTTCAATCTATGCTCTCCCTACTCCAGCCGCTCAAACAAGCGCCGGCGGGACTGCCTGCTCCCTCCTCTCCGCGGCCGGCTGTGCTGCCGCGCAGGCCTCACCGCCCCATCGTACTCCCATCGCTGGCCTAGCCATCCCTCTACTCACCCACACTTGCTGTTATTCTCCAGCGACAGCAGACGAACCAGTAAACCCTCGTACAGTCGTACTCCCCTCCGCGTGGGAAACAACTGCTGAGTCTTCCCTGCCTCCGTGTCGTTCCCTTCCTAGGCCTCGCCGTCGTCCACCGCCCTGGTGCTCTCGGCACAGCCTGGTCAACGTGGTCAACGACCGACATGCATCTGAAGTGGACTGTACATGGAGAGGCCGACAGCTGGGTCCATGGCCGCACGCAAGGAAATGCCTCCTTATTACGCACAAAATAATGATTCCTCCACCTGACATTAGGGACCCACCGAAATGGCCTCTGTATTTCGTGAAAAAAACGTTACCGCCGCTAACAGCTCGGACCCACCAGCTATATCTTCGCACGCAAGGAAGTGCCTCCTTATTACGCACAAAAAAATGAATACTCCCCCTGTTAGCTGGGACCCAGTATAGTGGCAGGCTGACTTGTGGGCCTACTAAGTTGACGGGGACGGAGGGCTTTGTCAACTTAGTCAATATGCACGATTCTAGCTCAAGTGACCATATGATGTCCATCCAACGGCCGTAGTGCTTCTCAACCTCTGGTCTTCTTGCTCCAGCCACCCAAACCAGCGCCGGTCGTGCCTCGTGCTCCTGCCTCCCATGGCCGGCTGCGATGCGGCGGAGGCCTCACCGCCCCCTACTACTCCCACCGCTGGCCAGGCCATCCCTCTACTCACCCACACCCCCTGTCATTCTGGGGCGACGGCAGCCTCACACCGCAGCGAACCAGTGAAGCCTCGTACTCCTCTATGCGTGGGCATCCACTGCCGCGTCTTCCCCGGCTCCGCGTCGTCCCCTTCCTAGGCCTCGCCGTCGTCCACCGCCCAGGTGCTCTCGGCGCGGCGTGGTCAACGTGGTCAAGGAACGGCTTCCATCGGACGTCGACTGTACGTGGAGAGGCTGACAGCTGGGTCCACGGCCACAGCAAGGAAGTGCCTCCTTATTATGTGCAAAATAATTATTCCTCCACCTGACAGCTGGGACCCACCGGATGGGCCACCGTATTTCACGAAAAAACGTTTGCCCCTGACTGCTGGGACCCACCAGCTACATCTTCGCACGCAAGGAAGTGCGTTCGGGCAAAAAAACGATTCGCCCCCCTGACTGCTGGGACCCACCAGCTACATCTTTGCAGGCAAGGAAGTGCCTGACAGTCGGGACCCACCTGGTCGAAGCATACGTAGCGTTGTCATTCTGGTCACGAACGTGTACGTACATATATACTGGTGGATGTAGAGGCGCGGACGTGTCGTAGTAGAGGCGCGTACGTGTCGTAGTAGAGGCGCGCACGTAGCATGTACACGTACGTACAGCGGCCAGGGTGCAAGGAAGAAAATACGGCCACGTATGTGTACATATGGGCGGGGTCTCGAACGCCTACTCGCGCATACGTACGGCCAGGGCTCGTGTACATGGCTGGGTCAAAACGGAGAAACAGCGTCGTCATCGTGTTCATGGGGAGGCAACGGAATGCGCCGTGTTCATGGGGAGGCAACGGAATGCGTCGTGTTCATCGGGAGGCAACGAAACGCGTGGGAGCCAACCTGCTAGGTCGGAACGGAATGCGTCGTCGTGTTCATCGGGAGGGCTTGGACGGAACAGCCGATGGAAACGAGGCCTGGTGTACCGCAGAACTGAGGAAACGGCCTTGTGTTCGACCGGCCACGTTTGAAACGGGATCCTGTTCATCGGGAGGGGTCTGGCGTACTGCAAAACGGAGGAAACGGACCTCCTACGGTCGAAACGGGGGTCCTGTTGATCGGGAGGGGTGTGGCGTACCGCAAAACGGAGGAAACGGACTTGTGTTGGAGTGCTACGGTCGAAACGGGGGTCCTGTTCATCGGGAGGGGTGTGGCGTACCGCAAAACGGGACTCCACGGGACATTGTTCATCTCCACCGTCGACCCCCTCCCGCCACCACGGGCTACTGTTCATCCACCGTCGACCTCCTCCAGCCTCCACCTGCGACTGTTCATCCACGGGCTCCTGTTCATCTAGCCTCCACCACGCGCTACTCCATCGGCTACTGTTCAACCAGCCCTCTCCACGGGCTCCTGTTCAACCACCCCTCCACGGGCTACTATTCATCCAGCCCTCCACCGTCTACTGTTCATTCTGCCCTCCATGGGGTGGTCCTGTTCATCCTGCCCTCCACGGGGTCCTGTTCATCCAGCCCCAACCGGCTCGATCGATCGGGGTCCTGTTCATCCAGAGGCAACACCACGGGGTCCTGTTCATCCACCCCCACCGGGAACTGTTCATCCAAACCCCCCAGCAACGCTCACTGTTCATCCAGAGGCAGCATCGATCGGCTTCAGTTAGCAGCAATAGCGAAGGAATCGCTCGATCGAGTTCAGTTAACAGCCATCGATCGATCGCTCGGGTTCAGTAACGCGTAGCCTGCGGTGCAATCGCTCGGGTTCAGTTAGAGCCCAACGCCTCGCTTGGGTTCAGTTAGAGCCAACGCCTCGCACACACGCGCGTACGTGTATGAGAGAAACGCGCATCGCTCGGCCCCCGACCTCCCACCGTAACCAGGAACTCCCCGAAATTTTCCTCGCCCTCGCTTCTACCACGGTTTTTTCCGTCATGGACGGCCCAAAGAATGTCATGCAGCTGCGTCTCCGGCCTGCCCAGGACGAAAAGCCCATTTTCTGTCATGATTTTTTGTCATAGAAGTAGGAGCCCACCACAGCTATGATGATACCGGGTTTTGTCACAATTATCGTCATAGAAGTGTCATATGTATGACAGAAAAAAAATTCGTTCGGCCCAAAATGTCACGGATGTGTCTTTTTTTTGTAGTGAGGTCTTGCGTCGTCCGCCTCGCGAGGCTTGGACCCTCGCGAGGGTCTTGGATGCCTTGTTGATGAAGATGGGCCGTACGGCCCGCTTGCTTAGCCACGCCGTGGGCCGCAGGCAGGCAAGTCTGGGGACCCCCGTTCCCAGAACGCCGACAGTAGCCCCCGGGCCCAAGGTGCGCTCGGGCTTGGCTTCGCGGCGAAGCCAAGGGTCAAGTTCGGAGAACCGCGGGCCCAATAGGCCTGCGGCCTCGGTTGACGCATGGCGGTTGATTGGACATGGGCGTCTCTGCTTCCCCATGTTGCGTCGGCAACTGCACGACTTGACAAGTCCCTGCGACATGCAAGGAAAACCATCATTACCTACGATTGTGGGAGACGCCGGTTGCCCTTCTCTTGCTATAAATGGGGAGGGGGCGGAGCCCCCGTCGCCCATCTCTTCCTCGCTTGCTTGCTTCTTCCTCCTTGCTCCACTGCTGACAACAATGGCGCCTATCAGAAGGTTTTCTACCGAAGAGAATGGAAAGGCTCCCCGTGATGATCTGGGGCCACTTCCGCCGAAGAAGAGGTCGATCCATTGCCGTGATGAAGCGGCGATGCAGGTGGTGTCGAGGCCTTGGTGCGAGGGCCTCCTCCGGGGTACCCGCTACCCTTGTACGCCCGAGCCGAGGGCTCGGGAGGTCGGAGCAACGAGCAGCGCCGCCCACGCCGTGTCCGGGGTCGCCGCGCCACGGCGACGCGTGTCGTCGCCCCTGGGATCCACACCGCGGACTCCTTGCGTGAGTTGGTGCTGTGGGCGCCGATGCCTCCAAGATCCTGGATCCGCTTCCCGCGGTTCTTCTCCAACGTGATGTCGCCGAGGGGGCCTCTGGAGCTCTGGTTGCAGCACGCCGACTACAGCGCTCCGGCGACCGGAGCGGAGATCGAAGCGGTTCCCACCGGCAAGATATTCATGACCCGCGGCTGGGGGGAGATCGCACGGGTCTGCCGTGCGAGGGGCACCCTAGCGATCCACTTCGAGTACGACGGCGCTTCCACGCTCTTCTTCAAGGTCTTTGACGCCGAGGGCCGCCGCCTGGAGTGCTGCTCCGGAGAGGAGCGTCAAACTGACGCGCGCTCCGCTCGCGGCTACTCCAGCAGCAGCAGCCCTTGGGAGTCCAGCAGCTCTCCTGAGCCTTACGAGACTCCGGAGACGAGTGATGACAGCTACGTGCCCCCGAGCTCTCGCCGCGCTCGGAGCAGAGCTGCGGCGCCCGGCCGTCGCCGCCGCTGATCTGGATGGGGTTGGCGCTGGCCCCCCGTGGCCCACTGTTGATGATGGCGTCCGCCACGGAAGGATGTAGATAGGATTCCCCTTAGTATCGGCTTTTGTTTCCTGCGAAGAAGCATGAATCACCCCGTGGGGGCATGTAAGGATCTGCAATGTCTTTTGTACTTATCTTCCTTGTTATGAAAACCTAGCGAATGCGTATCCCGTTAAGGCTCGGTCCCCCCTTTCTTTCCTCGTGATGGCTTGTTGCTCTACGCGGACAGGTCCCGGTCCCCAGGCGGCCACAACCGTCGCTGGTATGCCAGGTCGCGTGCCGTGGTCAAGGCCAGGAGGTGTGCTGCCCGAGGTCCAGTAAGAGCCCCTGAGACGCGATGCTCAGGAGGTCCCCCTTAGCAGTCAAGCAGCCATGGTAAGGCAAGAGAGGGAGTTGACGTGGCCGCAACGGGGTCGCGGGAATGCGAGGGTGACCATCAGGCCCCAACATTTGGGCGATCCGAGAGCGGGACTTATCTTGTCGACTTCGTGGTGACTCCTGGCGTTGCGCTAGGGCTGCGCGCCTACTCGTGCGGCATAGCTAGGCCGGCCCATACAAGTTTCCCTCCCCTCATGCTCTCCTTAGTGCTCTACGTCCTCAGGTCCCGGCTCTCGAGCGAGCTTAGCTGCCGCTGGTATGCCAGGTCACGATGCCGTGGTCAAGGCCAGGGGTGAGGGCTGGAGAGCTAGTAAGAGCTCCTAAGTCGCGATGCTCAGGAGCCCCCCTTTTAACGCGCAAGCAAATTGCACGAGAGAAAAGGAGACCCGCGGTGCCGCCTACTATCCTTCCCACGGGATCCCTGTGAAACAGCACAAGAAGAAACACGGTTTGCCGTTACAGCTGTCAGCCTGCCGCTGGTTGCTCCGGATGAGATGAAGGCACTGAGGGCCTGGTGAGGAGACGTGCGCGGGGCGTGCCGCGAGCCAGAGCTCGACCGCTCAAGTTTGTCGACGTGACAGGGACGGACCCATGCACCAGCGCCGTGCCTGTGTGGAGGCCCCGGGGGAGGCGATGATCGGGCAGGTGGTAGCAGTTGGCAGGTTACGCATGGAAAGCAGATCAGCTTAGGTAAATGCAGGAAGATACATGCCACTGGGTCCGGCCCGAGCGGCTTGGGGATGATGCAGCCCGAGGGGCGCCCCCAGCAAGGTAAGCTAAAGACATAAGCAAAAGGGATACATGCCACAGGGATGGACCCATGTGGCCTGGGAATAATGCAGCCCGAGGGGCGCTCCCAGCTAAACGAGCTTGGAAGATGTCACCTGGTTCTGTAGACGAAGTAGAGTTGGTGCAGCTGAAGGCGTGCGTCGAAGAAATGACTCCTCATGAGCCACCGGGACACTGAGCCTCGGGAGGCTCTCGGGGCTCGGGAGGTTCCCTGAAGACCGTCTCCATCTCCTCCAGGACGGCATGGTACCTGGCCTCCTGAGCCGCCAGGACACACCGCAGGTCGCGTTGATAGGCTGACGCCACGCTCGGCAAGCCGAAGGGCATGCGAACGTAGCTGTGTGGTGGGCCCTTGCAGCGGCCCACACGCGATGGCTAGAAGCGCTCCTGAGATGCGGCCCTGTTGACACTACTAGGGAAATGATTTTTAAAGATGGTATATGTGGTCGTTAAATGTCATATTCTGGTCGTTAAAGATCAGTAACGACTACAATGTGGTGGTCGTGATAGGCTCCGTCGTTAAAAGTATTTTTCCGGTCGTTATTCTTGTAACGACAGGATGGTTTGTTGTCGTTAATCCTGAGGCAACGACGACCACACTTCTAGTATCAACAACCATTTGTCCTCGTTCATAATTTTCCCGTGGTGAAAGAATTATCATTAATGGACACGTCATATTATTGATGACCATTATCTTTACTACCATTTGGTTAATTTTTAGCTACCACTTGTTTTTTAAATGGCGATCACTTTTGTTTTTGTAGAACTTCATGTTCGACAACCTTTAGAATCGTTGACGACCACTCTATGTATCATACAACATTTGAAGATTGACATAGAAATCAATATAGCCACAAATTTTTGAATAATGAAAGAATATATGAACTTCTTTATTAATAAGAAATAATATAACGTAACAGAATTCCAAACTACAATACTAAAAGTACTTATCAGTTAAAAAATATGAGTCAAAATCTATCTATAGAGGACCAATGTACTTCCTCATCTCTAATTGGAAAACGAGAAAACTAAAAAGATAAAATATATTAATCTTCAGTCGAGGGACGCCATCATTGTTGTCATGGATGTCTGCTTTGGCGATTCCAATGCCTCCTCGTGTTTCTATAACTTATGGTAGACCATCGACTCTACAAAACGTTGAATAATTTATAAAAGTCAGTCCATGTAAAAAAAATCGCACGAATGTGTATGAGAACAACTTACTCGAATTGGCTTTCACGAGGGTTGCTACTTAGTTAAGCCCGCTTTTTCCCTGCAAAACAAAACATTGAATTACAGGCAGAAATTAATTAATTCCAGTTCATAAGGTGCTTGTGTAAGAGCAATGCGAACAAGTTCCAAATTTGTAACCAAGGTAACCCCTCGTGTTAGTTTTAGCTAGATGCAGGTAGTTTCAGTACCAATCAGAAGAAAAAAACATTTTAAAACCACGTGGTAAGCACAGAGCCATGGACGTCTTAGTTCAATATCTCACATAATGATATACTCCCTCCGTTCCAAAATAGATGACCCAACTTTGTATTAAAGTTAGTACAAAGTTGAGTCATCTATTTTAGAACGGAGGGAGTACATGAGTATTTGAATAAAATCATTGTCTAACCGGATAGATCAGTAGAGTAATGAACTCTAAAGGACGACTAGACTAGTACAACAGCTAAAGCAGAATGAAACCAAAAATTAAAAAACCACCGACCATGAATCCTTTCACATGGTACTAATGCCCTTCTGTTGATTAAAATCATTGACCAACAGAGGCAAAATCCTGGCCCGTATATCAACCCACAGGCAACGAAAACTGTACGAATAGCAGCTACACATCCCAAATTACCTCGCGTGTGTAGACTGCATCATGCACATGCCATGGTTAAGGCAGACGGCAAGGTGCAGGCTGCAGTGTGGGCGTGCCGGGGTCGAGGCGGCCGGCAAGGTACTGGCTGCGGCAAGGCGCACCGACGTCTGGGCGACCGGTATGATGCAGGCTGCAGCAAGGAGCGCTTGGGTCGAGAGGCGCAGGTGACCATGAGGGAGATGGGATAGATGGAGTCGCCAAGGATTAAACAAGGGAGGAGAGGAAAAAAAGAGGCACATCGGGATGAGATCCTAACAGATTTGTTTTTTCTTGTTACACGCAGGGTTATCGGATGGATGTTATCAACAGTATGCGTCAGGACTTGTGGAAAATCCAGCTTGTGTTACGGAGGAGAGATAAAAGCGGGGGTGACCTTAGATTGATCTATGTACAAATAGAGATCACAAGGATAAGTGGATAACGACGGCACACGTGCTATTGTTTGTTAAAGGTATTTCGTAGCCCGGTTCTAGTGCGCGGGGACTCGCTCACATTTTCAACGACCAACAGTTTTTCTTGATGGTCGTTAATGCTACTGTTTCTAGTAGTGTGAGCCCTGGGACGTCGATGCAGACACGCAGCCCAGCATCCTCGCCAGGATGGGGAGCTGTGCCTCGTGAACGGCGGTCGCCGCGCATGGCTCTTGCGTCTTGCAGTTCCTGGGTGGTCTTGGTGACGAACTCCTGAGTGGTGGGCACTCCCTGCCCTGTGCTCTCCTGAGGAACATGTGCCGCGAAGCACACTTTCAAGTGGTGCCCAAGCGCCTCCCTCATGAGGTTGGCAAGGTCAGAGGCCCTCTAGGAGAGAGCCCCCGAGCCCTGCCCGAGGAGGGCGCCGGGCGCGCTTTCCTATGCAATGGAGGGAGGCGCCCCTGAGACGGACGCCGATCCAGATGAGGCCCCTGCCGCGACGCCATCCTCCTGAGGTCCTGCGCGGCGCGGCTGCTTCTTCTTGGGGATGTCCTCCGGAGGGCCTTCACTTCTGCTGTCGGGGTCGTCGATTGTTGCGGCTTGAAAGGCGTGCTCGAGGGACCACACCACATCCCTCTCTTCACACGGGACCGTGATGATTCCTCCGCTTCCCGGCATCTTGAGAACGTTGTAGCCATGATGAGTGACTGCCGTGAACTTGGCCAGGGCTGGATACCCGAGGATGGCATTGTATGGCAGGTGGATGTGCGCGACGTTGAAGTCGATGAGCTCGGTGCGGTAGTTGTCGCGTGTGCCGAAGGTGACAGGGAGGCGGATCTGCCCTAGAGAGTGGGCAGCTCCGCCACCCACTCCCGAAAAGGGCTTGCTGAGGTCGAGCCGCTCGAGCGGCACGTGAAGAAGGCTGAAGGCTTCTACGGAGAGCAAGTTGAGGCCGGCACTGCCGTCGATGAGTGTCTTGGTGCCGGCCACGTTGCAGATGGTGGGCGTGCAGAGCATTGGGAGCATGCCGGAGCCGGCGGTGGAGCCGGGGTGGTCTTCTGAGTCGAAGGTGAGGTCGGCCTCTGGGGCAGCCCAACCTGGCGGAGCCCCCGGGCGCTTGGAGGCGGCCCCGATCTGACGGAGAAATGGTTTGACGTGGCGATCTGAAGGCGGTGCTTGAGAGCCGCCCAGCACGGCCGCGACCGCATGGTGCGCTGGCACCACGTAGCTATCGGTGAAGAGGTCATAGAGTTCCCCCCCAGGAAGCCACTGTGGATCCCGGGAGGTTGAGCAGCCAGGCACGTGGCTCGCCGGCAAGGGCCATGGGGAACCAGTTGGCCATGATCTTGTCGTTGGCTCCGGCTTTGAGGAGAGCCTCCTCGTACGCCAGCAGGAACAGTGTCGGGTCTGCCGCGCCGTCGTAACGCGGTGGCATCTCCGGCTTGAACTTGGTCGGCCACCGCACTCGGTGCAGGGCGGGGGCCAGGGCTCGGTACCCAGATGCCCCGATGCCGACGTCGGTCGCAGAGGTGGATGGCGGGGCACCAGCCATGGGAGTGTAGTGCGGCGGCACGGGGCGCAGGTTGGTGGAGAGGAGCTCCGGCGCACCCCTACCTGGCGCGCCAAATGTCGGATGTGGGGTTCCGGCAAACCCTTAAGGTTCGAACACTGGGGTGCGCGCGAAGTCTTTCCCTCCTACCGATCTATGCCCTAGCTCGCTAAGATCTCGCGGACGAACTCGACGAACTCACAACACAGAAAGACACGAGGTTTATACTGGTTCGGGCCACCATTGTGGTGTAATACCCTACTCCAGTGTGGTGGTGGATTGCCTCTAGGGCTGATGATGAACAGTACAAGGGAAGAACAACCTCCTGAGGTTGAGGTGTTCTTGTGGCTAGGGTAGGCTCTCGATCGGGTTGGATCAAGCTAAGATGAGATGCCCCTACTTTGATGGCTAGCTCTACTTATATAGGCTCTGGTCCTCTTCCCAAATATCGAGTGAGAAGGGAGCCAACAACGGCGCGCAAATTTGAAGGGGGAGAGCTAGTATAAGCTATCCTGACAAAAGTGGTCTTCTCCTGCGAAAAGCTCTGGTGGTGACGCCGTCTTGGGCTCCACGATGACCTCCGTCTTGCTGTCCTCCTGGTCTTGGTCTCGTTGCACCAATATAGCAACCTTTGCCCACTACAAAAAAATACACTTCCGTGATGATACGTGTTTGTCACAGTAGGTCGCGTTTTTTGTCATGCATGTACATCCATGACAAATTTATGACAGAATCAAGATAGTCATACCTGTGCTGTCGTAGAAGTGTTCCATGACATTACCAAAATTATCATCATGGAAGTGTCCACTTCCATGACGATAAATCGCACGTCACAGAAGTGCTTTCGTCAAGGGTGACCGACACGTGGCATCCACCGTAACGGAACGCCGTTAAGCTATCGGGTCGGGTTTTGGATCCGATAACCCGTTAACAGTTCCGACCAATGGGGATTTTCCACGTGTAAAATCATCATTGGCTGGAGGAAACACGTGTCGGCTCATCATTGGGACAGATGTCATCCACTCATTGGACAGAAGGCGCCTATGATACGTTCACACGTGGCACGGCCCAACAGAGGCCCATTCCTGTGAAAAGGCCGGCCCGTTTGACTTGGTCAAAAGGTGGCGGGCCGGCCCATGGAAAGCCTGTTAACGGCCTATTCGCATATAGCCCATTTACAACCCGCTAACCCAAGGCCCGTTACGCCCTATCCGAATTAGGCCCAGTAGCGTCATCTGGGCCATCCAATATGATTCCAGCCCGTTTTCACTTCTGGCCCATGTATGCCCATGACGTCTTTCGGCCCATATGAGGCCCTATGTAACCCTTGGCCTATTAACGGCCTGTGGTGAAACTGGCCCGTAATGAACAGTGTATCACTTCACACCCATTAACGGCCCCTGGTGAAACTGGCCCGTAATGAACAGTGTATCACTTTATATCCATTAACGGCCCGTTATTCTGTTGGGCCGTTTCCAGCCCATGTTATCTTTCGGCCTTCTCAGAGCCCATTTATTCTTGGGCTCATTTCCAGCATTCGTTTACTTACGGCCCGTTACTGTCATTTTCTGCTTGTGGGCCAAATTCAGCCCGTGGTTACAGTCGGCCCGTTTGTGGTCCGTTAATACATTGGGCCGTTTTCATAGCGTCATCAAATACGGCCTATTGACGATGGCCCGTTATGGTCGGCCCATGAACGGACGATTCCAACTCTAGCCCGTTTACGGCCATAATGCGGCCTGTTATTGGCCCATGTTTGGCCAATCGAGCATATGGCTCGTATAAGGTCCATTGATGATACGGCCCGTAGAAGGCCCATTGTTTCTACCGCCCGTAGAAGGCCCATTGTTTCTATGGCCCGTAGAAGGCCTGCTGTTTCTACGGCCCGTAGAAGGCCCACTGTTTCTACGGCCCGTAGGAGGCCCAGTGTCACTACAGTAAATATTAGCCCATGATTATTGTGGCCTAGTTTTAAAAAATAGGTTATTGCAGCCACTAGCAAACCGCGGAAAAAGAACTGCACTGACTACAAGCAAACAAATAAACAAGACAACAAGGAAATAAATAAGCAAGCAACTTATGCTAGGCTATCACGGCTATTACACATATTACATCCACTAGGCATCAAAGTTCGCCACCAGTGATCATAAGGCGCAACGAAGAAGCAGATTACAAAATCTGGGCACCATTGCAGCGTAACAAAATAATACTGAACCGATACCACTTCCAAGACAGTTCAAGAAAGGTTAGCCTTGCGGGGGAACTGTTGCGCAAGCTGCTGAGCAAGGCTGTGAGACCGGCCTAGCATGTCGGTCATAGCTTCCAGGTGTAGCTTTTTAGCGATGAGGTTCTCATTGGTGTTCTCCGCAATCTTTCTTAGAGATAGGACTTCAAGTCGAAGTTGAGTTGCAGAATGCCTTTCTGCTAGAACTTGGGACTGAAGAAGTTGAACTGATTCAGACAATGAATTCTATAAGCTTGTCTGACTGTTAGTCTCAAGTAACTTGAACACTGCATCAAGACAAGACTTTGGGGTTGTCTCGCTATCTTCAAGATGTTTTGCCTTTTTGCTGCAATATATGTTGGGTTTGTCTCACAGCCTTCAGCAGACTTGTGCATGCCATTAGGCATATCACCCTGAAAGAAAGCAGAGAGATGACAAGTTTTGCACGTGTATAAACAAAGATGATAACTGTTCTGTCAATTCTATCCAATTTCAAATTAGAAAATAAAGAGTAAGTTCAAAATATCAATAACATAATTTGGCATTGTTCATAATGCGGGGAGCTTCACCACACTACTGGATTACCATGTCAACATAACAAGCATAGATGAAGGGCAAAGAAAATCATTGTATCTATTTTGGATAATGTGCATGGCATGTTGTTCATATCATCAGCCACATCAGTAAGATAAAACAGGAGATGACAAGGTGCAAACGTGGGCTGCTTCACCACACACTGGATTATAGATCCACAAAAACAAGCATACATATAGGGAGTATTAAGTAATGTGCATGGTATGAATAAGGAATTTGGTTTTACAAGTAAAACTTAGAACTTACGGTTCTTACGAACATGCATTTTGGTAGAAACAGCAAACTAAACAGCAGTAAACGATAGGGAGTATGAGCAAATTAAACAGCAGTTGAGGATAAAGGCTTTAGAAGGACTGACTTACATTAACAGTTAACACCGGCTTTATAATGCCCTTCTCCATGTCAAGGGAAGGATAACTCAAGAATTTCACCACAGAATCTTCTTCATAAGCATTGCCTATACTCTACATTTTGTAGAGAGTAATTATAGATATGATAATACTGGAAGGGATAGAGGATAATGAAGATAAGATGCAGATTGATGCTACATAATCAACTACCAATCCCTGGAAGTACAAGCGTTACAGGACAAAATGTACTGACAAGAGCAATGGGCTACACTTCTGCAGTGGCATTGTCTGTGTATTCTACTCGTTGGTAAGATTAAATATAGATCTGATCTTTTTTAGTAAATGGTGGGCGAGGGAGATAAGATGCAGAATGCTAAGTAATGAACCAATCCCTCTTCCCATAATACAAGAGTGTTTTGAACACTGGTGTACTGTACAAAACGTTCTTATATTATGGGACGGAGGGAGTAGCTGTTAATGTAAGTACAGTGATAGACCACGTTCAGTCCTTACAAGAGGACTGCAGAGCTAAACCTCTTCAAAAGCATTGGGTTCATTCTAAATTTATGTAAGAGTCCATACGGATCTTATAATGTCCACCAAATGGACGATTATGAGGCTAACATGTGCAGTGATGCTACATAATCAAACAGCTATGAAAGTAAGTATGGTCATACAGGGCAAGACGTACTCACAAGAGCAATGCAGTGTGCAGTATAGTTGCGAGATTCTGTGGTCCCTTGAGAACGAATGTTCTTCTGCTAACAATCCAGTTTGCTCCTCGCCTATTTAAAAGAATGAAATATTGCGTCTTCTGTCAGCAGAAACATATGCAGTAATGACCATGAATAACATTAGTACATTACTTACGCGTAAGTTGCGGAGGAAGACTGGAAATTGTTCTGTGTCTGTGGTATAATCTTTCCATGAAGGAAAGATGCGCACAAAGTTCCTGACAACAACATAAGCTTCGTCTTCTAAACTGGGAAGAAATGGAACAGGGGTCCTATTTGCTGCAATTGGGGCTCTCTCTGGTTCAAAAAGGGATTTGGCAACTTTATTTGGTGTACTCTTTGCTGGAATGGGGGTTTTGCGTCGTACAGCTGGTGCTATGTCAACTGGCATAATCATACTGTTTGCTGCAGTTGGGGTCTGCTGAGTTGGGGCATCAGAAATGACCAGTGTAGTAGGGCTAGAGTCTGCTAGAGTTGGGGTATTTTGTGGGTCAGGTGATATTGCAACTACACCTAATGGGCTATTTGATTTATCAGGTGCCACTACCTTTTCCAAATACTTTGCTTGTGCTCCTCCACGATCAGCAATCGCCCTCTTCCTTTTGAACGTCTGATACACAAGAACAACATTTGAATGGATAAATATGGTATGATGATAGATGGAATATGTACTGAAAATGGATAGGCAGGGCGTATTCACATACACGATGTGTAAACTAAGCTAATGGCAGTTCAACAAAGTAGAAGCAATGCAAAGCATCAGTTGCAAGATATGTGCGAGCAATGTAACCTTGGAAATTTAGAGCAAGTACCTTGATGGGTGAATAAGATAGGGCATCTTCCTCTGACTCCTCCACTAGGGAGCTACATTGACTTAGGTCTCCCTCTAGCTCAGAATCACTGTTAGGATCATATTCTGGGCATGAATCTGTAGGTGGAGAGCGTTTGCATTGCATTGCATCCAGACTTGATTTCAGTCCCTTAATGCCAAGTTTGACAGCCATGGCATTGTTCTGCTTTATTCTTTTCATGCGTGCAAGCTCATAATCATTATGATGCTGTTCAGAATCTGAGATTCATGAAAACATAAAAAGTAGTCAGATTATCTATGGAATGCATTGCGGATTCAACTCGGAGAGTGTCTCCCTATAAACCCCTGCATATGCAAAGTTCACCTCCCCAACCGTGCTGACCAGACCACACACAGAAATACAAACCCCTTATGTCTCTATAACAGGCAAGCACACATTTCAAAACTGAAGTAGGAACATTAGAATCATATGAAATTCGTATTTGAACAAATAAACTAAGCAATTATGAGTGGCGTAATGTTTAGCTTCAAGGGTGGAGTGTTGGTAGTGCGACACAAAGCAAGTAGGCAGATTGTATTCCATGTAAAAGATCGAAACCTATGTAAAAGCTGGAAATGACACTTTCTTTCTATACAATGCAGTGTTCGTTACCCACACATGATGGAAGAGATCACATAGAGAAGTACTATTCACTCATGTCTACGGTTCCAGTATTTAAAAACAGGGTGGTCCACCCTAAAAGAATATTGACAACAAATATGACAAGGCAAGCATAGATGTAGTGAATCAATCATTTAATTGTGAGCTTACTAGGACAAGTATGCCGAATTGTAACTGCAGTAAGAGACCGTCCAAAATCTGAATGAAGAAGTTTGTCTAGCACTTACTGTTTGCAACTAATCGACGTGAATAATTGGATATTATATCGAATGAGTAAGAAAGACAAGTAAAATTGTCAACAAACCTGGCTTGCAGTAGTAATCTGGGTCAATGTCACTACGACCAAAAATCCAAAATGACTAGTTTCTGTTTTGAGGGCCGGAATTTTGAAAACCCTGTGAACTTTAGAGGTACTAAAGATTACCGAAATACATCTGAATCATTAAGTGTAGGTATCAGTAAGCACACAACAAAACCTAATGACAGTCCTGCCTAATGAGTAATGAATTAATTTTGAAAATGGGTGATGAGGAGTGGCTGCTGAGTGTTGAGGACGTATCTCAGGATAAATCGGGTTGGCTTGGTGGGTGCTGCACGCCTGAGCCCTGAACCGACTGGGAAGGTAGGCACGGCGGCGCGCCCGGGCAGCGGTGACGCTGTTGGGCGAGCGGCTCCTAGCCTCCTGTTATTCCGGCGTCTCCTCCTAGAGTCATGCCGTCCGGGGACGGCAAGTCGCCGGCGAGGCAGGCGGCTGGGGGCGAGTAGAGATCGAAAGTGTTGGGAATCGTAGCATAATTTTAAAAATTTCCTACGTTCACCAAGATGCATCTATGGAGTATACTAGCAACGAGGGGAAGGGAGTGCATCTACATACCCTTGTAGATCGCGAGCGGAAGCGTTCCAATGAACGTGGATGACGGAGTCGTACTCGCCGTGATCCAAATCACCGATGACCGAGTGCCGAACGGACGACACCTCCGCGTTCAACACACGTACGGTGCAGCGACGTCTCCTCCTTCTTGATCCAGCAAGGGGGAAGGAGAGGTTGACGGAGATCTAGCAGCACGACGGCGTGGTGGTGGATGTAGCGGGTCTCCGGCAGGGCTTCGCCGAGCTTCTGCGAGAGAGAGTGAGGTGTAGCAGGGAGGACGGAGGCGCCCAAGGCTGTGTTGCTGCTGCCCTCCCTCCCCCCCTTTATATAGGCCCCCTGGGAGGGGGGCCGCCGGCCAGGGATCCCATCTGGATGGGGGGCGGCGGCCAGGGGGGTGACTTACCCCCCAAGGCAAGTGGGGCGCCCCCTTGCCTAGGGTTTCCAACCCTAGGCGCAGGGGGAAGGCCCATGGGGGGGCGCTCAGCCCACTAGGGGCTGGTTCCCTTCCCACTTCAGCCCACGGGGCCCTCCGGGATAGGTGGCCCCACCCGGTGGACCCCCGGGACCCTTCCGGTGTTCCCGGTACAATACCGGTAACCCCCGAAACTTTCCCGGTGGCCGAAACTTGACTTCCTATATATAATTCTTTACCTCCGGACCATTCCGGAACTCCTCGTGACGTCCGGGATCTCATCCGGGACTCCGAACAACTTTCGGGTTTCCGCATACACATATCTCTACAACCCTAGCGTCACCGAACCTTAAGTGTGTAGACCCTACGGGTTCGGGAGACATGCAGACATGACCGAGACGCCTCTCCGGTCAATAACCAACAGCGGGATCTGGATACCCATGTTGGCTCCCACATGTTCCACGTTGATCTCATCAGATGAACCATGGTGTCGAGGATTCAATCAATCCCGTATGCAATTTCCCTTTGTCAATCGGTATGTTACTTGCCCGAGATTCGATCGTCGGTATCCCAATACCTTGTTCAATCTCGTTACCGGCAAGTCTCTTTACTCGTACCGCAATGCATGATCCCGTGACTAACGCCTTAGTCACATTGAGCTCATTTTGATGATGCATTACCGAGTGGGCCCAGAGATACCTCTCCGTCACACGGAGTGACAAATCCCAGTCTCGATCCGTGCCAACCCAACAGACACTTTCGGAGATACCCGTAGTGCACCTTTATAGTCACCCAGTTACGTTGTGACGTTTGGCACACCCAAAGCACTCCTACGGTATCCGGGAGTTGCACGATCTCATGGTCTAAGGAAAAGATACTTGACATTGGAAAAGCTCTAGCAAACGAAACTACACGATCTTTTATGCTATGCTTAGGATTGGGTCTTGTCCATCACATCATTCTCCTAATGATGTGATCCCGTTATCAATGACATCCAATGTCCATAGTCAGGAAACCATGACTATCGGTTGATCAACGAGCTAGTCAACTAGAGGCTTACTAGGGACACTTTGTGGTCTATGTATTCACACATGTATTACGATTTCTGGATAATACAATTATAGCATGAACAATAGACAATTACCATGAACAAAGAAATATAATAATAACCATTTATTATTGCCTCTAGGGCATATTTACAACAGTCTCCCACTTGCACTAGAGTCAATAATCTAGTTACATTGTAATGAATCGAACACCCATTGCGTCCTGGTGTTGATCATGTTTTGCCCTAGGGAGAGGTTTAGTCAACGGATCTGCTACATTCAGGTCCGTGTGTACTTTACAAATATCTATGTCTCCATTTTGAACACTTTCACGAATGGAGTTGAAGCGACGCTTGATATGCCTGGTCTTCCTGTGAAACCTGGGCTCCTTCGCAAGGGCAATAGCTCCAGTGTTGTCACAGAAGAGAGTCATCGGGCCCGACGCATTGGGAATCACCCCTAGGTCGGTAATGAACTCCTTCATCCAGACTGCTTCCTGTGCTGCCTCCGAGCCTGCCATGTACTCCGCTTCACATGTAGATCCCGCCACGACGCTTTGCTTGCAACTGCACCAGCTTACTGCTCCTCCATTCAAAATATACACGTATCCGGTTTGTGACTTCGAGTCATCCAGATCTGTGTCGAAGCTAGCGTCGACGTAACCCTTTACGACGAGCTCTTCGTCACCTCCATAAACGAGAAACATATCCTTAGTCCTCTTCAGGTACTTCAGGATATTCTTGACCGCTGTCCAGTGTTCCATGCCGGGATTACTTTGGTATCTTCCTACCAAACTTACGGCAAGGTTTACATCAGGTCTGGTACACAGCATGGCATACATAATAGACCCTATGGCCGAGGCATAGGGGATGACACTCATCTTTTCTCTATCTTCTGCCGTGGTCGGGCATTGAGCCGTGCTCAACTGCACACCTTGCAATACAGGCAAGAACCCCTTCTTGGACTGATCCATATTGAACTTCTTCAATATCTTGTCAAGGTATGTACTCTATGAAAGACCAATGAGGCGTCTTGATCTATCTCTATAGATTTTGATGCCTAATATATAAGCAGCTTCTTCAAGGTCCTTCATTGAAAAACACTTATTCAAATAGGCCTTAATACTTTCCAAGAATTCTATATCATTTCCCATCAATAGTATGTCATCCACATATAATATGAGAAATGCTACAGAGCTCCCACTCACTTTCTTGTAAACACAGGCTTCTCCATAAGTCTGTGTAAACCCAAACGCTTTGATCATCCCATCAAAGCGAATGTTCCAACTCCGAGATGCCTGCACCAGCCCATAGATTGAGCGCTGGAGCTTGCATACTTTGTTAGCATTCTTAGGATCGACAAAACCTTCCGGCTGCATCATATACAACTCTTCCTTAAGGAAGCCATTGAATGCCGTTTTGACGTCCATCTGCCATATCTCATAATCATAGTATGCGGCAATTGCTAACATGATTCGGACGGACTTCAGCTTTGCTACGGGTGAGAAAGTCTCATCGTAGTCAACCCCTTGAACTTGTCGATAACCCTTAGCGACAAGTCGAGCTTTGTAGATGGTCACATTACCATCTGCGTCCGTCTTCTTCTTAAAGATCCATTTGTTTTCTATGGCTCGCCGCTCATCGGGCAAGTCAGTCAAAGTCCATACTTTGTTTTCATACATGGATTCTATCTCGGATTTCATGGCTTCTAGCCATTTGTCGGAATCCGGGCCCGCCATCGCTTCTTCATAGTTCGAAGGTTCACCGTTGTCTAACAACATGATTTCCAGGACAGGGTTGCCGTACCACTCTGGTGCGGAACGTGTCCTTGTGGACCTACGAAGTTCAGTGGCAACTTGATCCGAAGCTTCATGATCATCATCATTAACTTCCTCCCTAGTCGGTGTAGGCACCACAGGAACATTTTCCCGCGCTGCGCTACTTTCCGGTTCGGAAGGGGTGACTATCACCTCATCAAGTTCCACTGTCCTCCCACTCAATTCTTTCGAGAAACTCCTTCTCTAGAAAGGACCCGTTCTTGGCAACGAAGATCTTGCCTTCGGATCTGTGGTAGAAGGTATACCCAATAGTTTCCTTAGGGTATCCTATGAAGACGCATTTTTCCGACTTGGGTTCGAGCTTTTCAGGTTGAAGTTTCTTGACATAAGCATCGCATCCCCAAACTTTTAGAAACGACAGCTTAGGTTTCTTCCCAAAGCATAATTCATACGGTGTCGTCTCAACGGATTTCGACGGAGCCCTATTTAAAGTGAATGCGGCAGTCTCTAAAGCATAACCCCAAAATGAGAGCGGTAAATCGGTAAGAGACATCATAGATCGCACCATATCCAATAGAGTGCGATTACGACGTTCGGACACACCATTTCTCTGAGGTGTTCCAGGCGGCGTGAGTTGTGAAACTATTCCACATTTCCTTAAGTGTGCACCAAACTCGTGACTTAAATATTCTCCACCACGATCTGATCGTAAGAATTTTATTCTCCTGTCACGTTGATTCTCAACCTCACACTGAAATTCCTTGAACTTTTCAAAGGTTTCAGACTTGTGTTTCATTAGGTAGACATACCCATATCTACTTAAGTCATCAGTGAGAGTGAGAACATAACGATACCCTCCGCGAGCCTCAACACTCATTGGACCGCACACATCGGTATGTATGATTTCCAATAAGTTGGTTGCTCGCTCCATTGTTCCGGAGAACGGAGTCTTGGTCATCTTACCCATGAGGCATGGTTCGCACGTGTCAAATGATTCGTAATCAAGAGACTCCAAAAGTCCATCTGCATGGAGCTTCTTCATGCGTTTGACACCAATGTGACCAAGGCGGCAGTGCCACAAGTATGTGGGACTATCGTTATCAACTTTGCATCTTTTGGTATTCACACTATGAACATGTGTAACATCACGTTCGAGATTCATCAAAAATAAACCATTGACCAGTGGGGCATGACCATAAAACATATCTCTCAAAAAAATAGAACAACCATTATTCTCGGATTTAAATGAGTAGCCATCTCGAATTAAACGAGATCCAGATACAATGTTCATGCTCAAAGCTGGCACTAAATAACAATTATTGAGGTTTAAAACTAATCCCGTAGGTAGATGCAGAGGTAGCGTGCCGACGGCGATCACATCGACCTTGGAACCATTCCCGACGCGCATCGTCACCTCGTCCTTTGCCAGTGTCCGTTTATTCCGTAGTTCCTGTTTTGAGTTACAAATATGAGCAACCGCACCGGTATCAAATACCCAGGAGCTACTACGAGTACTGGTAAGGTACACATCAATTACTTGTATATCACATATACCTTGGGTGTTGCCGGCCTTCTTCTTGTCCGCTAAATATTTGGGGCAGTTCCGCTTCCAGTTACCACTTCCCTTGCAATAAAAGCACTCAGTCCCGGGCTTGCGTCCATTCTTTGACTTCTTCCCAGTAACTGGCTTACCAGGCGCGGCAACTCCCTTGCCTTCCTTCTTGAAGTTCTTCTTACCCTTGCCCTTCTTGAACTTAGTGGTTTTATTCACCATCAACACTTGATGTTCTTTTCTGATCTCCCCTTCCGCTGATTTTAGCATTGAATATACCTCGGGAATGGTCTTTTCCATCCCCTGCTTATTGTAGTTCATCACAAAGCTCTTGTAGCTTGGTGGAAGCGACTGGAGGATTCTGTCAATGACCGCGTCATCCGGGAGATTAACTCCCAGCTGAGACAAGCGGTTATGCAACCCAGACATTCTGAGTATGTGCTCACTAACAGAACTATTCTCCTCCATTTTACAGCTGAAGAACTTGTCGGAGACTTCATATCTCTCGACCCGGGCATGAGCTTGGAAAACCATTTTCAGCTCCTCGAACATCTCATATGCTCCATGTTTCTCAAAACACTTTTGGAGACCCGGTTCTAAGCTGTAAAGCATGCCGCACTGAACGAGGGAGTAATCATCAGCACGCTGCTGCCAAGCGTTCATAACGTCTTGGTTCTCTGGGATTGGTGCTTCACCTAGCGGTGCTTCTAAGACATAATCTTTCTTGGCTACTATGAGGATGAGCCTCAGGTTTCGGACCCAGTCCGTATAGTTGCTGCCATCATCTTTCAGCTTGGTTTTCTCTAGGAACGCGTTGAAATTGAGGACAACGTTGGCCATTTGATATATAAGACATACTGTAAAGATTTTAGACTAAGTTCATGATAATTGAGTTCATCAAATCAAATTATTTAATGAACTCCCACTCAGATAGACATTCCTCTCGTCATCTAAGTGAAACATGATCCGAGTTTAACTAGGCCGTGTCCGATCATCACGTGAGACGGACTAGTCAAGATTGGTGAACATCTCCATGTTGATCGTATCTTCTATACGACTCATGCTCGACCTTTCGGTCCTCCGTGTTCCGAGGCCATGTCTGTACATGCTAGGCTCGTCAAGTCAACCTAAGTGTATTGCGTGTGTTCCGAGGCCATGTCTGTACATGCTAGGCTCGTCAACACCCGTTGTATTCGAACGGTAGAATCTATCACACCCGATCATCACGTGGTGCTTCGAAACAACGAACCTTTGCAACGGTGCACAGTTAGGGGGAACACTTTTCTTGCAATTATCATAAGGGATCATCTTACTTACTACCGTCGTTCTAAGCAAATAAGATGCAAAAACATGATAAACATCACATGCAATCAAATAGTGACATGATATGGCCAATATCATTATGCTCCTTTGATCTCCATCTTCGGGGCACCATGATCATCTTCGTCACCGGCATGACACCATGATCTCCATCATCATGATCTCCATCATTGTGTCTTCATGAAGTCGTCACGCCAACGATTACTTCTACTTCTATGGCTAACGCGTTTAGCAACAAAGTAAAGTAATTTACATGGCGTTATTCAATGACACGCAGGTCATACAAAATAATAAAGACAACTCCTATGGCTCCTGCCGGTTGTCATACTCATCGACATGCAAGTCGTGATTCCTATTACAAGAATATGATCAATCTCATACATCACATATATCATTCATCACATCTTCTGGCCATATCACATCACATAGCACTTGCTGCAAAAACAAGTTAGACGTCCTCTAATTGTTGTTGCAAGTTTTTACGTGGTTTGTAGGTTTCTAGCAAGAACGTTTCTTACCTACGTATGACCACAACGTGATTTGCCAATTTCTATTTACCCTTCATAAGGACCCTTTTCATCGAATCCGTTCCGACTAAAGTAGGAGAGACAGACACCCGCTAGCCACCTTATGCAACTAGTGCATGTCAATCGGTGGAACCTGTCTCACGTAAGCGTACGTGTAAGGTCGGTCTGGGCCGCTTCATCCTACAATGCTGCCGAAACAAGAAACGACTAGTAGCGGCAAGAAGAATTGGCAAACTCAACGCCCACAACTGCTTTGTGTTCTACTCGTGCATAGTAACTACGGATAGGCCTGGCTCATGATGCCACTGTTGGGAATCGTAGCATAATTTTAAAATTTTCCTACGTTCACCAAGATGCATCTATGCAGTATACTAGCAACGAGGGGAAGGGAGTGCATCTACATACCCTTGTAGATCGCGAGCGGAAGCGTTCCAATGAACGTGGATGACGGAGTCGTACTCGCCGTGATCCAAATCACCGATGACCGAGTGTCGAACGGACGGCACCTCCGCGTTCAACACACGTCCGGTGCAGCGACGTCTCCTCCTTCTTGATCCGGCAAGGGGGAAGGAGAGGTTGATGGAGATCCAGCAGCACGACGGCGTGGTGGTGGATGTAGCGGGTCTCCGGCAGGGCTTCGCCGAGCTTCTGCGAGAGAGAGAGAGAGAGGTGTAGCAGGGAGGACGGAGGCGCCCAAGGCTGTGTTGCTGCTGCCCTCCCCCCCCCTTTATATATGCCCCCTGGGAGGGGGGGCGCCGGCCAGGGATCCCATCTAGATGGGGGGCGGCGGCCAGGGGGGTGACTTACCCCCCCAAGGCAAGTGGGGCGCCCCCTTGCCCTAGGGTTTCCAACCCTAGGCGCAGGGGGAAGGCCCATGGGGGGCGCCCAGCCCACTAGGGGCTGGTTCCCTTCCCACTTCAGCCCACGGGGCCCTCCGGGATAGGTGGCCCCACCCGGTGGACCCCCGGGACCCTTCCGGTGGTCCCGGTACAATACCGGTAACCCCCGAAACTTTCCCGGTGGCCGAAACTTGACTTCCTATATATAATTGTTTACCTCTGGACCATTCCGGAACTCCTTGTGACGTCCGGGATCTCATCCGGGACTCCGAACAACTTTCGGGTTTCTGCATACACATATCTCTACAACCCTAGCGTCACCGAACCTTAAGTGTGTAGACCCTACGGGTTCAGGAGACATGCAGACATGACCGAGACGCCTCTCCGGTCAATAACCAACAGCGGGATCTGGATACCCATGTTGGCTCCCACATGTTCCACGATGATCTCATCGGATGAACCACGGTGTCGAGGATTCAATCTATCCCGTATGCAATTTCCCTTTGTCAATCGGTATGTTACTTGCCCGAGATTCGATCGTCGGTATCCCAATACCTTGTTCAATCTCGTTACCGGCAAGTCTCTTTACTCGTACCGCAATGCATGATCCCGTGACTAACGCCTTAGTCACATTGAGCTCATTTTGATGATGCATTACCGAGTGGGCCCAGAGATACCTCTCCGTCACACGGAGTGACAAATCCCAGTCTCGATCCATGCCAACCCAGCAGACACTTTCGGAGATACCCGTAGTGCACCTTTATATTCACCCAGTTACGTTGTGATGTTTGGCACACCCAAAGCACTCCTACGGTATCCGGGAGTTGCACGATCTCATGGTCTAAGGAAAAGATACTTGACATTGGAAAAGCTCTAGCAAACGAAACTACACGATCTTTTATGCTATGCTTATGATTGGGTCTTGTCCATCACATCATTCTCCTAATGATGTGATCCCGTTATCAACGACATCCAATGTCCATAGTCAGGAAACCATGACTATCGGTTGATCAACGAGCTAGTCAACTAGAGGCTTACTAGGGACACTTTGTGGTCTATGTATTCACACATGTATTACGATTTCCGGACAATACGATTATAGCATGAACAATAGACAATTACCATGAACAAAGAAATATAATAATAACCATTTATTATTGCCTCTAGGGCATATTTCCAACAGAAAGCGCGCAGCAGAACAGAGGGGAATCGGGGCCTGGGACAACCCAAAATCCCAGGGTGGGCCGGCCCACCGTGGGCACCCTGTAGAGATACACACCCGAGTGGTGAACATGCATTTTCGAAACTAATTTAGGAACATTTAGCTGACCAATTAAACAACTCTGTTTCAATAATATCATATTCGTATTTGAACAACTAAGCTTGTTTAGCTTGATGGGTGGACTAGTGTTATTATGACACGAAGCACGTATTCTGATCGTATAGTGATCATAAAAGGGGGAAACTCTAAGCATATTTTTTTAGCAAAAGAGGGTTTCCCCTCCGATTTCTATTAAACAAACCACCACGGAACCAACATGATCAATTAAACCCTAAGCATGATCAATTAAACCGTATTATGGCTGTGCCATGGCAGATTTGAAGCTACAAACCGGAGAAATGATATTTAGCATCCATTTTTTGCTTCGAACTAAGAACTAAATTCTAAGAGCTAAAAAGAATGTAGAGTAACCAAGTTAAGATCTATTTTCTGGTTGAGATCAAAAAGTTGAGGAGATATGAAGTACCACCTCTCTTGCGGCGCCGTGTAGGCATCGGAGGTGCGATGGCCATCGGTGGCATTGAAGCAGATCTGCGACGGTAGACGGGTGCATCGGGGGATAAGTCCCGTTGCGGTGGAAGAGAAGGTCGTGTGAGCGGCCCCGACAAAGAGGACAACGGCGCCGATGAAGCGAGAGGACGCGATGCAAGGCTATTGGTCCGTCGCCGTGGATGAGAAACGTCCATCTCTAGCAGTGGACGACGCGGTCTTGGTAGGCACTCCGGCATGGTGGAGGACGGTGGCGATGGATGTGGTGGAGGACGGCGGCGATGGATGGGGTGGCGGACGGAGTTTGGTGTGGGGATGGGGTGTTCTAGCGCGGACGGTGTATGAATGGGAAAATGGAGGGAGAGGTACGGGGAACCATGTTTTTGGGATGCGCCTGTCTAAAATATGGGAAAGTTACAAACTTAGCCCCCATTTAAAATTTGGACGTCTCCTCGGTTGGGGATAGGACGGTAATCTCGCATCTCGCCAATATTTGCCCAGAGCGATTTCGGGCGAGGAGAGGGTGGTTGGCGCCCACAGTGTATGAACGGGGCTGACAGGTAGGGCGGTTGTGTCACGTCTGATGAAGTTACAAACCTGCCCCTATTGAAAATATTTGCCTACATCGATTTCGGCCGAGTCGAGTTTGTTTTGCCGCCCACCGTGTATGAATGGGGAATGGAGGAAGAAACAGAGGTCTTTCGGACGAGCTTGAATCAAATGAGTTTTGCCGCCCATGTTTGACGCCCACCATGTCGGAATGGGCTCAGAGACGGTCGTGTCACGTCTAATTGAAGTTACTAACCTACCCCTATTTAGAGCAGTGGAAATCGGGCCGATGGATTGTCCGTGTAATGGGTAGACAGTAATTTCCATCTCCCAAACACTTGGCTTCGGGCAACCGACGTGGGAGTGGACATTTTGCTGCTTCTTTCGAATTTTGGGACAATAAGCATCCACGTTTACCCTGGCAACTAAATTCGAATCCATTTTGTATTCCTATATGAATCTTTATAAATCATTCTATGTGTTTTTATATATCTTCAAAAGGACGACAAAGATGTATTCCACTGTCATATATGAATATGGTTTACAAATGCCGATACTCAAATTCAGAAACTAGAATCCAGTTTAAGGTGCATTCGAATATTTGGAACACTTCATGTCCAACTCAAATGTCACATGCAGCATAATGTGTACTCCCATTTAGATATGTACACAAGCGATGTATCAAGATTCAAATACCGAGTCAATCAACCAAGAATGTACAGAACTAACAGACATATAAACACTTATAGAGTATATGGATCAATAATATCAACTAACATACCTAAGCCAGGCCGCTGTACTTTTTTTTGGCTACAATAGCATCCTTTTTTTAGCCAGCATCTTGGCCCTTTCTGATGCGTGCCACTTATTGTCCATCTATACTACTACTATTGCTGAATGCACATTCAGCCCGATTGGCATATTTGTAGGTCTGGCACAACAATCCAAATGAAATGTCTCCGAGTCTTATCAATTAATACAGACTTGTGCTCAAATAAAATTACAAACCAAAAAACAAAAAAACAATTATTACATGATCTCTAAAACAAATGGTTTGATTGATTACATGAACAGACAACACAAAGGTTATTCAACTATGGAAAGAACATTTCACCTATGATTTATCAAGTAGGAATTTAATTTCCTTTTGTCCTTCAGGACCTTAACAATCTGGTCAGTCTCAGCTTGCTTCGTTTTGAAAAATCCACCAAATATTTAATGGTCGTCTTGAGTACTGCTTGTGATTGTGCTGTTTGCTTCCTCAACATGTCAACTTCATCTCTAAGTGCAGAAGCAAAATCTCTTTCTACCACTAGTTTAGCCTCTAGAGCATCAGCAGTTGGAAATTCATAATGCACGATTGGGCCGGTGCCACTGCTGTGGGATGATGCAACGTCCATGGGGACCTTGCTCTTTGATCTTGGGCTAACCTGTTTTGCCATTAAAGTCCGATTGGATTCAGAAAAGTTGAAGTTAGCAAAACATCTCAACTGGGAGTTATAACAGCAAACCAGTTAAACAAACAAGGAATTAAAGAGTTTCAATTGGATGCTGAAAAGTAGTTATTAACATCATTGTAACCCACTGTTGCAGCAGCAAAGCAGTTAAACAAACAAGTAGATATTTAAGTTAAGGCAAACAGGTAATTCTTAACAGTAAGTATCAAACACATAGATAGGCGCAGTCTACAATATGATTAACAGGCTGTGCCATTATGTAATCAGTAGCAAACTAAATTAAGCCAAGCAACATAATTGAACAATTTTGCAATAAGTGGCTAACTAAAATTCCGAGAAGCAGGTAACTGAACTTACGCTAGTTCTTTGTACAGGCACACTGCAACTTCTTTTTCGCTTACAAGGTTGTACAAAGGAGTCCATGGCATCAATTGCTTGGATACGCAGTCCCAATACTTCTTTCTTCCCACACTGCATGGGTAAGTCGAATGGTTAATCTGGTAAGATGGTGCGTCCTTGATATGTTATATGAGGACGTGTAGTCAGACTAGTTGTAGCCAAACACATCACACTGGCTTTTACTATATATTTCATGTGATTACTTTTGGCATATCGAGATCTAAGCAATCTACAATAGGATGAAAATACTGGCATCCTTCACATTATTGGCGAACTCAGTTCATAGAAACAAGCAATTCAACCATTCTGTGGATAAATCAAAAGCGCCACTGGAATATTTTTCACTATCCAATCATACACGCAAAGAGGGGCGACGCCACCATAGGGGCTGGTATGGGTGGCCGCCTCAGGTGGCTGGAAAGTGTGCACCTAGTTTGAGTCATCCAGGTTGGCCCATGCTAGTTTTGTTCGTCCCAACGCACGAGCAGGCAATGTAAAAAATGAAGAAAAATGTTTCGATTTGGATGGGCCAATAACATAAGTGCAAGGCAGGCCCTATAGCAGGCTCGCGGCCCAAACGAGCGCCTCCCATATTGATCGACAGCAGGAAAAATCCCAATTCATTCGCTCCAGCCTCTAGTCTGGTTCGCTCCTAACCTAGCCGCCGCTGGACAGACCGACACAGCACTTCCTTGCGCCCTCATTGGAGGGCGGTCGCCGGGCTTCAAGCGAACGGAAGGACAAGAAGATGAAGATCCAACCCTGGGTGTAGCCTACGTGGGAGGCAGCGGGGGCAGCACGGGCATGGCATCGAGCTTGCGCAAACGGACAGTCGCAGCTTGCAAGAGTAGCATGCGCAACGAGCAGGTACATCACATCCCTGATTATATCTAATTCAACTCTTCAATTTCTAGCCAATAGTTAAACCCGACGGTGTTGTAAAACTGCTTGTATGTAGGGAATCTATGAGAAAATGAAACCAATTTCTACTTATTTTATAACTCCCCCAATCAATACTGAACTGACTAAATCTGATGTATCTAATCAAGTTTCCGGTGCAAACATACAAGCTCATGTTGTTCTTGAGCCTGAAGTGTCTAATGAACAGACTGCTAATGAAGGATTTGATGCAAACATTTTACATGCTCCTGGTGATGAACATATAGTGTCTAATGAGGGATCTAATGCAAGCATTTTGCGAGCTCATTGAAGGATTTACTGTCTAATGATGATCTACTATGTTGAGAGAGACAGAGATTTGCAGGTATTGATGACAAGCAAATTATAGTGCATTTTCATAGCTTGACGAAACGTCGAGGCCATCTACCAGAAAGTCCCCGTATCATGACAACATAGCATAAATACTTTTCTAATCTGTTGTTTGAAACTATTGCCATACTTGTGCAGGATAGATATATTGATATGCAGTTTGCGCACTGGTTATACGTGCAATTACAACCAGGTACAGACCATGTTTGTAGTCCTTGTACACCATGTTGCATTTTGTGATTTTTGGTGCTTGCATCATTTAGTGTTTATAATCTGAACTACTTTGGATCATTAGCTGGTTTTCAAAGTGCATGTAGCTTCACATTTCTCAAGTTATGTTGATTTTCGGAGTGCAAGTGCCTTCGTATTTTTTAAGTTAAATGTTCGCCCCTGGTAACTTGAATTCGTGGATCAGCCACTGCACACAAATCATACACGAATGCCAGTACGAATTAAATGAAATGCAGGGACTTACGCTAGCTCGTTGTACAGGCTCACTGTAGCTCTGCTTGCGCTTGGGATGTTCCATGTACAAGTCCATGTTACCACTTGCTTGGATGTGCAGGCCTTGTGCTCCTTGCATCCCCCTCTGCATTTTTGACACGGGGAATGGTTGATCAAATAAGAGGAATCGACCTTGATGTTGTACCGGAGGACAGATACTTACAAGGTTATACTGGTGTGCAGAATGTGTACCAGATCCCGTAGCACCGTCATGCTTCGCTAAAAAATGGATTTGCTTGTTTCAGATGATATCTCCAGAAGAAATAAGAGTTAAAGTCAGAGTTGCATAGGTGTGTAAGCTAAGAGAGCAGTGAAAGGATATCCAAACATCATCGGAACAGTGCACAAGGGAGTGATGTGCGGATACCTAGTTCAGGCCGGCGTTTGGGCATGCTCACCTAGCTAGAGTGCGGGACACTTCAGAGCCGTTGAGGGTGATGCGCTGGCGTTCGCTGGCCGCGCACGGATGCAGATCTTGAGTGGCAGCGGAGCGCTACGATGCGGTGGACGGGACCGTTGGTGAAGCCCCAACGGCCTCGGGGGGCGGAGGTGCGACGATGTGCTCGGTGAAGTAGCCCCGGTGAGCTGGGAACTGGCGTCGGTGAAGCGCACCTGATGCGGTGGAACTCGGTGTCTATGAGGCACGTCGGTTGCGGCGGCCGACGTTGTCGGTGGACCACCCGGTGCGGTGGACGAGGGCGTAGATGAGGTAGCTCCGGTGCGGTGGTGAAGCGCGACCGTCGTCTTCGTTGTCGTCGCCCGGCACAGAGGTGGGGAACAGTGGGGAAAGAGATGAGACGAGGGACGATTCGAGGGTTGGCGGCGAATTAGGGATTTGAGCAATCTGGGCACGGAAGGGGACGGTGGAGAAGAGAGATTTAGTAGGGCTGGAATTGGGGCGCCAGATATTTCAATCCAAAACGTGGAAGCGCGAACTTATATTGTCATCGTCCTTTTTTTGGGGGGAGGGGGTGGGTGGCTGGGTGCTACGCGTCCGTCCGACACACGTGACCACCCCGACAGGACTATGCTTCGGTGCCTTAAGGCACCTGCCTTTGCGTCCATGACATGTGGACCCAACAGGTGGTTGGCCCACATGTCAGTGACCCAAAGGCAGTTGCCTTTAAGGCACCGAAGCAGCGTCCACCCCGACACGACCCTGGTCTGCGTGGTGCGCCTACATTTGAGAATGCAAAGGAATCTTCTTTCATTTGCAAACGAATCTGTATGTATTACCATGCCCGTGTTTTCCTTGCAATAATTAGTCATTCGAAACGAGATACTCCATCCGTTCACTTTTGTAAGTCGTTTCAGACAACTTAAAATGAACTGTTTTGCACATTGTCTGAAATGTCTTCAAGGTCTTATAAAAGTGAACAGAGGGAGTACTATAAATTAATTAATGATGAGTTATTTGAAAAAAATTCGAAACGGTACCCACGCTAACGTGGATTAGAGTGTGTGTCACGTAATTAGTTATTTGAATTAGAGTGTGTGTCACGTAGTTATTTTTTTGAATTAGAGTGTGTGTCACGTAGCGGTCTCCAATTCTAACATGGATTTCGCATTTCACTGTATCCACGCTACTTTTTTAATACAAATTCATATGTATATGATGAACACCATGGTAGTGAGAAAACTTTTGGATGGATTCAAACATATGACCTACAAAATAGCACAACAAACTGAGTCAATGTCAACTTTTCGAAACTTAGTATGGCACGAATTCGAAATAATTACCCGTATGCCTGGTCCTCGGTTCAAATCTTACAATGTACACCGAATTGAAACATCGATATTAAGTCTCGTACTATAAACATTCAAATGTTGTTTTTAGCCCCCCCCCCCTGCACAAACGCTACATACTTTCTGTATCGGTCAATCTTCCTCTCCTAACCACCTTAGGAAGCTATCGGTTTCCAACACACGTTCATTCTTTCTCTCCATGTTTCGATCTCTAAGTCTCTCAACTACACAACCCCTTTTTCCACTCTGTTACCAAATGTATTTACCTCACACACCCGCCATTGCACCCCATGCCGAGCTCTCTCTCTCCCCCCTCTCCCTCTCACCCTCTCGCGCTAAATACATGCATTTCCTATCTAGCCCCCCCAACCTCTCATGCGCACACACGCACATTGTATATCTAGGTCACTCCCTTGAGACTGTCTCATCTTTCTTCCGCACGGCGGGCCACACTCGCTCAATCTCGCTCTCTTTATCTGAGTCTCATTTAACCTCGTTTTCTTTCACACACAAATGATATATCTCCCTGTTCGGGCCTCGATCGACACACTCTATACTCTCTCACGCAGATTTTCTATCTAGGTCAGTCCATCCAAGCCGCTGCCACTCTTTCGACCTCATGGTGGGCCACGCTCACTCAATCTCTCTCTCTCTCCGCATGTCTCGATTGACCTCGCTCTTTCTCGGACAAAAACGATATATCACCATGTTTGAGCCCAATTCGACCTATTCACATTGTATACTCTCTCACGCACATCGTCTATCTAGGTCACTCTCTCCAACTCGTCTCACTCTTTCGATCGCACGGCGACCCTATGTGATCGGTAGACCTTGCTTCCTCCCACGCACAAAATATATCTACACGTCTGTGACTGGATCATCTCTCAAGCTCTATCTTACAGCCCTCACCCTTGCCAAAAAGCTCAATCGGACAATATCTCTCCAGAGCATATATATTTGTTCAATGAATGTCGGACCACACTCACTTTGTCTCTCTATCTATATGTCTCTCGATTGACCTCGCTTTCTCACACCGTATCTTCCACGCGTTGAAGCTACTACGTCTCCATCCCTCGCAAAGCCGGAGCTATTTACATTGCGAGGGGCACTCCAACCTTCCATTAATTTGTGTAGGAATTTATTCCAGTCGGTTTAGATTATATTTTCGTAGCATTCGGCCCACAACTACTCCAAACACCATTGCAACCCACGCAACTCCCCTAGTTGATTTCCCTCTGGCTCGGTCATCGCTCTCTCGCACGTCCTTTCTCGCCTTCAACGTCGCACCATGGTATTATTGAAAAAACTATGTTGTTCTCTTTAATTATTATAAATAAGCTACAAAACTACACACCGATAGTCCACTTGGAATGGAACAAATTTCGACCCACAAATTAAAGTGCTACAAACTACACACCGAGGGGCCCACATGTCATGAAACAAATTTGGACCCATATACAAATTAAAAAATAAAGGACGAGGATCGAACATGCGACCGGGCCTTCAAGCCGCACGTCAATAGGCAACATACGTAGAATAGCAATGTTTGTTGTACCCCCTTTGTTCACATAATGTTTTTATATTACCACAGCCTAATTAATGGATAACATGTAATATTATTTTTAGTACTTTTCGCCTTCACTTACTGGTGGGTTCCATGTGTGCTCTCTCTCTCCTCCCCTTCTGCATTTAGACGCACAGGCAAACAGGAAGAACTCGCGGGCGATGTTGCCGTTGACCATATTTGGACGCGTTCACAAGTCACGGCACCAGTTTCACGTACTAGCAGCACTAGTCGGTGTGTACGTGCAATGCATGTTAATTTGGAAGTATATTAAGTGCATGCGGATATTAACTACTAGGATATTATTTGCGTGTTGTCATGTGATTAGCACTATTTTTGGCATGAAATTAACTGCACGCTAAACGTGTTGAGCGCTCGACATTGAAGCAGTCTAGGTCGTTGGATGACAAGGAATACATGTGGCTTGATGACGTTTTATATTTAATTTGATACGGCTCTAGCAGAACATTCAATCGATCAAACCATACATTTCGTTCAGTCTGACACCGACTTTAAATTATACGACGATCGATATAAAATAAATGGAAATGATAAACGTTCGGATTTTAAGCATGGCAATCCGAACGTTTTTCATGGCAAATTTAGATTACGCTGCGGCGGCGGGGGCGTCTCGCAGTGGGAAGCGGCTCCTCTGTCGTGCTCTGTGTGTCGTCGGGCCACTGACCGACGGCGCCGGCGGCGTCTTGCGCCATTGTTGGCATACTCCTGGACGTTGGCCTAGCTTCAGGGAAGGCCAAAATGTTATGGACTTCGGAGCGAGTCAACTGGCGGGAGGAGGCAATTGGCGTTGGTGCAAGGAAGCGGTCGACGGCGGCCATCCATGCCGCTGAGGGGGGCACTGGCACCCGCGCGGGGACAGACGCTGTCAACGGCGCGGCGGAGACATTCGTGTGCACGGGCACCGGCACGGGCACGCACGTCAGTGCATGCGCAGGCGCATGCGCTGGCAGGTGCACGGACACAGGCACGGGTGTGCGCGTCAGTGCACGCGCAGGCGCATGCGCTGGCAGGTGCACGGGCGCGTGAAAGTCGGCGGGGACCTCGTGGAACCCCGTGGGATCAAGCTCGGCGACAATGTGCGGCTCCCAGCCCATCAATGCCACGGGTATGGGCGCTGGCGCAGTCGGGGCGAGGGAGCCGGAACGGGAGCGGGGACAAGCGCGGCGTCTTCCTGCAAGGCCAGTTCAAGCTCATCCCAAAGCGCCTTGTGTTCTTGAGACTCCGGCTGGGTGTCTTCCTCAGGAAACTGGAACACTAAGGGCAGACCATCGTGATGCGGCATGGCGTACGTTTAGCTCAGGCTAGTTGGAGGTAGACGACAGGAGAATCGGAGAGGAAGAGAGAGGATTGTAGCGATACTGGGTAGTGCGGGGTTGATTTTAAACTGCGGCGTCGGCGACACTAAAAGTGGGAGCAGTTGGGACGACGGTGGGCGGCGGAGCCTGGTCAAAGGGCTCGCCTCCCGCTGAGCCTGCACAGCGGTCTGCTCGCACGCCTCCCTGACAGCCAGCGCAGTGGTCTGCTCGCACGCCTCCCGTCGACTCACACGCTTGCTCGGACGGCACCTGCCGATGAGAAGCGGGGACTCGTGGCGGCACGTAAACGCCCACGGTTTCAATAGTGAAAGCGTTCGCCTTAACGTGACAGGTCTTTGTTCCAAAATACCTTGGCTCTTCATTTGTGCAACTTGTCATAAGCAGCTTGTCTCAAATTGAAGAAAAAGCTTACGAAGTAATATTTGTGCCATAGCACGTGACCATGCTTAGTTTCAAGAATTTATGCTCACTTTTGGATTTTCTGAAATTTAAGATCCAGGTTTCAAAACAATATCATAACCTGCATCATGCAATAAATTTTCAAGCCGTACATCTGTCCTGTTGTATTTCTTAAGAAAGGATTTGGTCAAACATTTTGCTTAGTTAGACTTCAGACAAGTTATATATGCAGAGTAAAAGGATAATCCCTCTGTACCAGTGCATTGCCTAATATATTAACTCAAGTACTAGGCAAGAACAAACGGGCTCAATTCTGTGCTCATCCTGGTGTAGTACTAGTAGTACTAGGCAATGCAGTTGACGGGTGACCTTGACGAGCGGCGGCCGAGGGAATTGAACCGTGCTCGGCATGGTAGGTAACGTTGTCTAGTTACTAAAGCATCCCTCCGTTGTTCATCGATAGTCATTATGGACCGGGGACATGAGGGGAATTTCCTAGGGCTGGAATTCTGGCCGCCAGATATTTCGACTTGAAACGCTGAGGCTCGACTGGTTGGGGTTGCCTAATGTGCGTACCACGCACGCCACCGAAGGACACGAGCCCGGTTTTTTATTTTTTTAGGATCAACACGAGCCAAGGTCTGGCTAGTACGCCGTTGGGTCCTACCATTCGAGAATACGAAAGGAACCTTTTAAATTGCCGAACGAATCTATGTGTATTACAATACCCGTATTTTCCTTGCAAATACTAATCTCAATGTGGTAATTGATTTATGATGAGTTGTTGAATTAGAGTGAGTTTGTGATATAGTGATCTCAACGTGGATTTCACATTTCATGATATCCCTAGTAAGTTTTCCAATGCAAATTCAATTTAAAAGATGAACAATATGGAGGTCAGAAAACTTTGTATGTATCAAGCATATGACCACACACACACACACACAGAGAGACACACATGCACGAACACAACAACAATCCAATAAGTATAGTGCATCTATTTTTCCAAACCATGCATGTATGACACGAATTCAAAAATACTCCTTCTATTCCTAAATATTAGTCTTTTAGAGAGTTCAACAAGTGACTACATACGGAGCAAAATGAGTGAATCTAGACTCTAAAATATGTCTATATACATCCGTATGTGCTAGTCCATTTGAAGCCTCTAAAAAGACTAATATTTAGGAACGAAGGGAGTAAAATGTAAGACATCCATGGTCCTCAGTTCAATATTTAAAATGAACATGAAACTGAAACATGAATATTAAGTCTAGTACTACAGTACATGCAAATGTTGTGTTTAGGCGGAGCTATGATTGTCGGGGGTCAACCCCTCAACCTTAGATAAAATTCTGGAGCTCTGTTTAGGGTTGTTTAGATTATATTTGTCCCCACCCTCCCAACCACCGATTGGTTGTGCACCCCCACCCCTCCTCCCCGGGAGAATATCATGTGCCCCCATACCTTAGATGCTATATGCCGATACGAGTTGCTTGGAGCTTGTAGATCTAAGATATAGCAGCTCACATGATGTGTCTTAATATTTTTGCAGGAAACCTTGATGAGTTTGAGAATTGCACACAATTTGTACAAAAACTACTTAGATGCCCTTTGATCCCATATCCAACGACCTCGAAGCTCGTATCACCGTAGCATCTAAGATGAAGGAGGACATCATATTCTTCTGTATGTAAGAATATCATGTGCTACCACACCTTAGATGCTTTGGTGATACAAGCTCTTCGGAGGCTTTGGATTTGTGACCCAACACCTCCTCGGTGGTTTGAATGGTTTTTTGCACAAAAGCCCCAAAAGAGTTCGGCCACTACTTACAAGCACAAAGACTGCTCAGATGCCATTGGATCTCAGATCAAACGACCTCCAAGCTCGTATCACCGTAGCATCCAAGCTGCGATAGCACCTTATGTTTTCTCGCATGGGAGAGTATGAGGTGCTCCCGCACCGTAGATTCTATGGTGATACGAGTTCACTGAGATCTAACGGCCCACATGTCACGACTGGTTTTTCACTAAAATAATTATTGAGAGGCCAATCCCTTTTACGGACCAGCGAGGAAGAATTCCTTCTCACTGGTAGACAATATCTTGGTCACAGAAGAAAAATACCAGGAGTACTAAATATAATACAAGGTTGAGCAGAGACTGCCTAACAATTTATTACATGCCCGCCGATAAACAATACGGCGGATAGGGTGGCAAACTACTAACTCACGATAATAACGGTGGTGGAGATATCACCGCGAAGCGAGTGATATGATTCCAGAAGACTACAGCTCTTCGAGCGTCGGAGTGAGGCTCGAGAAGACTTATTGCGGGTGGCGGAAGCGTATACAAAACAAGTGACCATAAACCGGGATCGCGCAGGACTGACTGGGACTCCTCTAGGCATCGGACGCGCTATCAAACTCTTCATCCAAGAGATCTCCTTCGTCAACATCTGGCCAAATCAACAAGCCAGGTGAGTACTATGAAAGTACTCGCAAGACAGTTCGGACATAAGATATAACAAATGCGAACATGAAGTACATGAATAAGTTAACCAGTACGATTCAGGCATAGAGGTAATAAATGCTGGGTGCCAAGCGAGGGTCTGAATGACGCCTCGAGCGGAAACTGCAGAATAGTAATACTGGTGCCAAGCGAGTGTCTGAAAGACTCCTCGAGCGGAAAATGCGGAATAATAATATTGGTGCCAAACGAGTGTCTGAAAGACTCCTCAAGCGGAAAATGCGGAATAATAATACTGGTGCCAAACGAGTGTCTGAAAGACTCCTCGAGCGGAAAATGCGGAATAATAATGCCACAGTCGGGCGTCGAGGCGACACCACATAAAGGGCTTATAACAGAAAATAAGGACGGTGCATGCCACAGTCGGACGTCTGAACGACGTCACATAAAGGGCTTATATTTAATGTAAGAAACAAAAACACGCCACAGTCGGACGTCTGCGCGACGTCACATAAAGGGCTTATATCACAGCTCAATAATACAACAGTTAGGGAACATAATTTATCACGAGCATGAAACAAATATAGGGTTAGTCCATCCACAGGAATAACAATAAAACTGGATTACCACCTGAGCTTGCTCGCCGGGAACAAGTTTTCCACGCGGATAGATATGGATATAATGTTTTCATTACTTGATCAGGGATACGATGATTTGGAAAGAATTGACTCTGCAGAGTTTGTACTTAACCACAGCCAACGGATTTCAGTAGTCACGGGGACTAGTTCCGTCTACGGTGTTTTGGAAGAAACACGTCTAACCAATACACACCCAATTCAACCGTCCGAAGCCAGGGATCACCCTAAGCATCGTTCAAGAAAAACCTTGAGACGGGGAGGCTACAACCTCGCGTAGCATGGGATCAAATTTCTATAAGCGCGCTTTAAGGGGGTGCCCCCCCTCTCGGTCCCAACCGGAAACACCCATGCCCCCTGACCGGATGACTGGCTTTAATCCTGGGCCAAGGTACCATCATCCCGGCCTCTCTGTTTGGTGTGTACACGGAAAGAGGTTACCAACTTACTAAACCGCATCCCTGGCAATGAGACATGTGGTAGCACGGAAGGGGGAAGGAACGGTAACGCGGCTCCAACCACATTAACGTCGGAGAAAGTCGGATGATGCAAGGCTGGCATGCTACAACAGTACCACCTTGCTGCCTTTCATGTCACCACATGATTAGGCCATCTCTCATCAGAGATCACCACGACTTTGGAACAACCGGGTAGTTGCCTTACAAGCAACGTGGTATTTACCGACACTCATATGCCACGCACCAACTTTCACGCAAACATGCAAAACACCTGTCATATCAAATGTTCAAAACATGCTTGCCTGGTTCGGAGAAGTCGGAGTCTAGCTTGGCGAAGTTCGCGGCTCCGTCACCTCTCCCAGAACCTACGGCAATCACCAAACGGATACTAACGTGAAAACCAACACATGCACAGAAACTTTGCCAAATATTTTTCAGATAAATCCCATAAAAAACTAGACAAAATTTGAAGATTGTCAGAAAAAGAATCACCCAAAAATACCTTTTTATTAAAAATTTATAAAGGTTTCTGTCTAGGGACCTTTCTGTAATGAAACAGAAAAGTTCCAGGGTTTTAACTGAGAAAACAGAAAACGCTTCGGTTGGGAATGCGCAAGCGCAAGGGAGAAAGCGTATTTGCCCGAAGGCGTCAACAGAAAACGGTTCGGAGGAGAAAAGAATAGAGGCTGACAAGCGGGGTCCACCTGTCAGGTTTAAAAAGCTCGCCGGCGCCCGAAGACTGCGGTGGACGCCGGCGTCGAACCACGGCGAGTTAGGAGAAACAGAGGGTACCAAGAGCTTCAGCGTCTTCTTCCGCATCGGTGGGTGGTGGACTCGTCCAACGGGGAGCACCACGTCGACGGCGACACTATCTCCGGCGGACGGCGGCTCGGGTGAGGATGGGGAACTCCGATGGAGGGCTGCAAATTACGAATTGAGGCGCGGGTCAGAACGAGGAGTGCCAGGTGAAGCTACTGGCAAGAGAATGGAGGCGGAGGAGCACACACGGGGGCGAATCGGGCTGGATCCCGTGGCGGGTCGCGGCGGCCGGAGTCGAGGAAGGAGACCTCCTCGGGGTTCTTCCAGTGGCTAGGCGTGCTCTAGGGGAAGTGCAAGGATGGTGGGTGCTCGAGTTGAAGTTCGGGGCCTCTATTTATAGGCAGATCGACGGGGTGGCCGTGAACGGAGAATCTCCGGCGAGCGATCACGGCGGAGCAGTGGATTGGCAGGTGGTTTGAGCGGCCAGGGAGCATCAGTGGAGGTTACTGGAGTCGTTCCACAGCTAAACGGGGCTGGTCTCGGCGTAATGGCGTCGGTCCACGGTGAGGTGACCGCACGGGCTCAACGGCGGCAGAGAGCGCGCTCCGCGCCCTGCGGTTCACGACGAGAGCGGCAGCGCATTTGGGGGAGTGGAAGGCCACGCGGCGGGCTCCGGTGGTTTGGGCGGCGCTGGGTGGCGTCGTCGGCGCCGTGTCTCCCGCTGGCGTCCGCAAAGCCGCCGCCGGCGTCGGTCACGGGGCGGCGCACCTTCTGCTGCTCGTCGCCGACGCCCGCAAGGTGCCAGGCGTTCGTGCGGTGCAGGAACAAGAGGGCGGGGACGAGGAGCAAGGCGACGCGGTGGCACTGGCGAGATCGACGTCCTCCTCTGAAGAAAACGACAGCAACCACTGCAGTGTTGTCTGAACTTGACATAGACAGTGCACTGCAGGTGTTCGACAGAAGGATTTTGCAATGAGATGAATTTTTCTGGAGCTGTAACTTGGTGAGATGACCACTCAATGCACCCAGAGGCTGCATGATTTTACTTGGAATTTTTGGGGAGAGTTTTGAATGAATTTCGCCAAATTTGGCAAATCTGGTCCAAACTTGCAGCAGGTGTAGTTTGAAAATTTTGAACTGGAGACCAGTGGATCTTCATGGTTCTAGGTTGAGGGTTCAAAGGACTAGGAGGGAAAAAAGGTTTGGTGGCAAAAATCAAGACAGAAAGTGGAGTTCCTTTGTAAATCCCCAAGTGCTAGAAAAGGAGGCAGAAAATTATTTGAATAGAATTCAAATGGAAATGATCACATGGGGAGGTTCAACGTGCTGGATTAGATGCAAAACCTGATCCAAAGGTGAGGGAGGAGTTAGGAGAGAGCATTTGCACTAAGGTTATGGCAAGAAGGAATTGTGGAAAGTGGCAAAGGAGTTTTCCAAAAGCCATAGTGCATTTCCCAAAAAGATTTTCAAAAGTTATTTTCCCAAATGAAAGACATTAAACATTTTGTCTTGAGTCCAAATGAAAGGCAAGAACCTCCAAGACCAAAAACAGATCTTGGTTGAATCCAAATAAAACTTCTGCCATAAAGAAAAATATATGAGAGGGGGAGTTCTCTTGAAGAAGAAAAAAATTTAAATAACTCCCCTCAAGTCAAATAAAAATCTTTTGAAAAATCCAAATAAAAACTTGGGAGTCACAACACCTACCCCCTTAGGAAAAATCTCGTCCTCGAGATTTCTGCTGATCCTCAAATAGATATGGATACTCTGCCTGGAGGAAATCTTCCCTTTCCCATGTGGCCTCATCCTCAGTGTGGTTGCTCCACTGAACCCTGAAAAATTTTGTCGTTTTCTGACGGGTCCTCCGCTCAGACTCTTCTAGGATCTTTACTGGCCTTTCTCCGTAGGTGAGATCTGGATGCATATCAATGTTCTCATGAGGTACATGTTTCTCCGGGTTACTCACGCATTTCCTCAACTGCGAGACGTGAAATACGTCATGGACGTCTGACAGCTCCTTGGGGAGGTCTAGTTGGTAGGCTACCGTGCCTCTTTGTGCCTTCACACAAAATGGTCCAATAAATCTTGGGGCTAGCTTTCCCTTAATTTTGAACCGTTGCAGACCCCTCATAGGAGATACTCGGAGGTATACGGAATCACCGGGTTCAAAGCTGACCTCACGATGCTTCTGATCATAGTAGCTCTTTTGTCGGCTCTGCGCCGTCTTGAGTCTGTCCCTGATTTGTTTAACTTTTTCCTCGGCCTCTTTAAGCATGTCTGGGCCGAAGATACGGCTGTCCCCTGTTTCTGACCAATTCAGTGGGGTACGACACCTCCGTCCGTACAATGTTTCAAAGGGTGCCATTTGCAAGCTGGCTTGGTAACTGTTGTTGTACGCAAATTTGGCATACGACAAACTCTCTTCCCAACTGGATCCATAGGTGAGCACACAGGCTCTTAGCATATCCTCTAGGATTTGGTTTACACGTTCCGTTTGTCCATCTGTCTGAGGGTGGTATGCTGTACTGAAAGTTAGTTGTGTGCCCAGAGCTTGTTGTAGGTGATCCCAAAATTTGGAGACGAATTGGGTGCCTTGGTCTGATATTATAGTCTTCGGGACTCCATGCAAGCAAACTATACGAGATAGATAGAGTTTTGCCAGTCTTTGTGTGGAGTAGGTAGTCTTCACGGGAATGAAATGAGCAACCTTGGTTAGTCGGTCTGTGATGACCCATATGGCGCCATTTCCGCGTTGTGATCGGGGTAGTCCAACGATGAAATCCATTCCTATTTCATCCCATTTCCACTCCGGTATTCTGTTTGGAGTAGCCCTGCTGGCTTTTGATGCTCGGCCTTGATACACTGACATGAATCGCAACAAGCAATAAATGTGGCTATATCTCTTTTCATACCGTGCCACCAAAATCTTTCCTGGATGTCCTTGTACATTTTGGTTCCTCCGGGATGGATCGAATATGGAGCGGTGTGGCATTCCGTCGAGATCTGTTGCTTGAGTTCCTCAATGTTAGGTACGCAAAGTCTGTTTCGGTACCACAATGTTCCTTCACTGTCTGTGACGAACTCTGAAGTCTTACTAAGATTCATTTTCTTCTTTATGCCTTCGATGCTGGGATGTCCCTGTTGAGCCTTCTTAATTCGTTCCACCAAGGTGGGTTGTATCTCCAGATTTGATACGGTGCCCTCGGAGACTAACATCATGTTGAGCCTAGCGAACTCTCGCTGAAACTCAGGCCTCAAGTTTTGCGGACCGTCATTGTCCGGGCTGGGGTTTCGACTAAGGGCATCGGCCACTACATTTGCTTTCCCTGGGTGGTATTGGATGCCGACGTCATAGTCTTTGACCAGTTCCAACCAGCGTCGTTGGCGTAAATTCAGCTCTGGCTGTGTGAAGATATATTTGAGGCTCTTATGGTCCGTATATATTTCACAACGATTTCCCAACAGAAAGTGCCTCCACTCCTTGAGTGCATGTATGACTGCTGCTAGCTCCAAGTCATGTGTTGGGTAATTTTCCTCATGTTTTCGCAGTTGCCTGGAGGCATATGCGACAACTTTGCCATCCTGCATTAGTACACATCCGAGACCTTTTCGGGACGCGTCACAATACACTTCAAAACTCTTGTGTATGTCTGGCACAGTCAAGACTGGTGCGGTTGTCAGCCTTTTCTTGAGTTCTTGGAAGCTCTGCTCACATGCTTCCGTCCATACGAATTTCTTGTCCTTCTTGAGTAGTTGGGTCATAGGTTTCGCCACAGTGGAGAATCCTTCAATAAATCTCCTGTAATATCCGGCCATTCCTAGGAAACTCCGCACATCTGTGACGTTGGCGGGCGGTTTCCAGTCCAGTATGGCCTTGACCTTTTCTGGGTCTACGGCTACGCCTTCTTGGTTCAGTATATGGCCTAAGAAACCAACTTGTCTTAGCCAAAATTCGCATTTGCTAAACTTGGCGTACAACTGATGCTTCCTCAATTCTCCCAAAACAATTATGAGGTGCTCAGCATGCTCTTCGGGTGTCCTTGAGTAAACCAGAATATCGTCAATGAATACCACCACAAATTTGTCCATGAATTTCATGAACACTTTGTTCATGAGGTGGACGAAATATGCGGGGGCGTTCGTTAGACCAAAAGGCATCACTGTGAACTCGTATAACCCATATCTGGAAGTGAATGCTGTCTTGGGGATATCCTCTGTCCGTACCTTCAGTTGATGGTATCCCGATCTCAAATCAATCTTTGAAAATACCTTAGCTTGTGCGAGCTGGTCAAACAAATCATTTATCCGTGGCATCGGGTATTTGTTTTTGATGGTGACCATATTGAGGGCTCGATAGTCTATTCACAGTCTCAGTGTCCCATCCTTCTTCTTGGCGAACAACACAGGCGAACCCCATGGTGAGGAGCTGGCTCGTATAAACCCCTTGTCCAATAATTCCTTTATCTGCTTCTTCAACTCCACCAATTCCGAGGGTGCCAGTCTATACGGCTTCTTATAAATGGGAGCGGTGCCAGGTGCTAGTTCAATGCTGAATTCTATCTCTCGGTCTGGTGGCATGCCTGGTAGTTCTTCCAGGAACACATCAGGGAACTCGCATACCACTGGAACTTTTCTCAGTTCTGCAATGTCCATTTTGTTCAGTTTTGGTTTCTGTGATCGTGGCCTTTCTTGAGCGGAAACCCTTATTGTCTTGCCGTGATGGTGAGTGAGAATCACTGTCCTATTGAAACAGTCGATGAATCCTTTGTTGGTGGTCAACCAGTCCATCCCTAAAATGACATCCAGTCCTTTACTTTCCAACACGATGAGATTCGCGTGGAATTGTAGTCCTTCGAACTCAATGACCACTCCTTGGCAGTAACCTCGGGCGATTTGCTTATTTCCCGGGGACTTGATGATCATAGGCTTTTCCAAGGGGAGTATCGGAAAACCATGTTGCGAAACAAAACTCTTCGAAACGAACGAATGGGAAGCTCCAGAATCAAACAAAACCATGGCAGGTACTGTGTTGACAGGGAACGTACCGAGCACGATGTCTGGGGCATTCTGCGCTTCTTCCCTGGTCACATGGTTCAAGTGACCCTTCCTATGGTTGTTGTTGGGATTGAAGTTGTTGCGCTTGGGGGCAGGATTGTTTCCACCATTGTTCGGCTTGGGTGCCGAGTCTCTTGGCTTCGGGCACTGTTTAGCATAATGCCCTTGCTGACCACAGGCATAGCAGGTGACCCCTGGACGGTATGTGAACTCCTTGTCCCTGGCATGAAACTGTCCGACGGGCCTTGGCTCGGTAGTCGTGGACCTCCTCGCGTCTGTCCTTGGGACCTCCGTCTTGCCTCGGTTGCTGCGGGCAAGAGTCGTCTTGTCCCTTTTCCGCTTACGGATATCTTCCAGACTACGGCGCTCATTTTCCAAGGTGATGGCCTTGTCCACCAGCGTCTTAAAATCCGGGAAGGTGTGTACAATCAGTTGGCATCTTAGCGCTGGTGCCAGGCCGTCCAGGAATTTTTCCATCTTCTTGCTTTCTGTCATGTGCTCGTCGTAGGCATAACGAGACAGCTGGGTGAACTGACCATTGTACTCTGTCACAGACATGCCTCTTTGCTTCAGGTCATCAACTCTCTCTTCTTGATCTTTAAGATGCTCCTGGGGATGTGTGCCCCACGGAAGCCTTCCTTGAACTCTTCCCAGGTGATGTTGTGTTCCCTGGGATGCATGTGTAGGAAGTTTTCCCACCATGCTGCGGCTGCTCCAGTAAGGTAGTGTGGTCCATAAAGCACCTTCTCATGATCTGAGTACTGAGCAATAGTCAGTTTCCTTTCAATCTCACGAAGCCAATCATCGGCTTCCAGCGGCCTATCGGTGTGAGCAAAAGTTGAGGGGCGAGTCTTCTGTAACTCGGATAACTTGGAATGTGGTTGATAGTGTTCACGGTGGTTTCCCATGTTGATGACATGGTTCATCATCTCTTGGTGTTGTTGCTGACTTTGCTCGAAGAGACGGCATACTTGAGACAGTGTTGCTTCGCTGTCTTGTTGGCTGGACTGACCCTGAGTGAAATTGTTGCTGGTCTGTGTCCCGTAAACCTCTTCTGGCTGATTGGGCATGGAGCGAGTCCATGGGCGAGACATTTTTCCAGTCTGGGGTATTATTTGCAAAACCCATGAGAAACCGTGTAGCCCAAAAAAAAATCTTGAAAGGGCAACAATTAAAATGGTTCAAGGTTTTCAAAGAAACACAAATGATTTTTCATGGAGAAGAAGTGCTTAACATAAAACTTACATGCGAAAAGCAAACACATGATACAGCACTCAGGATGCGCATACACAATCCTGACATGTTATTAAAACTAGCGTACTACTTCGGATGGCAGCAAACACACCAATACAAACTAGCATACAGATAAAACAGCACATCATACAAGCAGACATAATACGCGGCTACTCGGTGCTCTCAGTCGGAGATGGTGAATTCTCCTTCCCTTGCCGATGGCAAGGCTCAGCGGTCCAGGAGAGTCAACTTCCACCTCCCCTCTAGCTGGCTCCTGGCGCGTGACGCTGCGCTGCGGTGATGGTGCGGGGGCGACTGGTGGTAGAGCGCGTGCGGCAGGCGGTGCGGCTCTGACTGGAGTAGGAGCGATGACTCGGTCGAACTCTTCAGTGGTAGGCAGACGGCGAGCAGTGGCCAAAACGGCAGGTGCATACGAGGCTGAAGACGAGACGAATGTCAGAGGCGGCGCCGTGTGGAGAAGCTCCTTCCTGCTGGCAGGACCGCCCCGGACTAAGTCCATGCGGGCAGCCACAAGATCATCTACGAGGTTGTCGAAAGACTCCTCCAGAGCCTTGAGATACTCCACAACCATCTCGATGGCTTCGTCTCTTTCTCCCCGATGGCAGGCAAACGCATAGTGGCTGGTGTACGGCACATGGCATGGGAGGTAGCGGTAGCGACGAGTCTTCATCGTAGGAAGGATGTCCCGAAGGCGAGCTATCGCCTCGCGGGAAGCCATCTGCATGGCATGCCTCTCCGTAGGCATGGCCCTTCCCGTAAAACGGAAGTGGCGAGCAGCAGATCGTCCTCCCCTGAACTGCACCACGACTTGGTGCATAGACACGTCGTCACAGAGCTTGTGCTGATAGAGTGTGAACTCCGGGCGAGCTGCTGGCCCGATCGCGAGCTTGGTGATGGAGACGAGGAGCTTGACAAACCCCTCGGGCACGTTGGTGAACACTCGATTCTCACAGCTGCTGCCAGCCATCTACAAAAGTAGGCAAAAATTCTGAGTAGTCATGTCATAAATTTATGATGACCAACAGAAAATAGCTACAATTGCAAAATGCTGAAAAAGCACAAGAGATGCTAATAACCGATTAGCGATCGCACCTAGTTGCCTCCTACAGTCAGCCTGGCTCTGATACCAAGCTTGTCACGACCGGTTTTTCAATAAAATAATTATTGAGAGACCAATCCCTTTTACGGACCAGCGAGGAAGAATTCCTTCTCACTGGTAGACAATATCTTGGTCACAGAAGAAAAATACCAGGAGTACTAAATATAATACAAGGTTGAGCAGAGACTGCCCAACAATTTATTACATGCCCGCCGATAAACAATACGGCGGATAGGGTGGCAAACTACTAACTCACGATAATAACGGTGGTGGAGATATCACCGCGAAGCGAGTGATATGATTCCAGAAGACTACAGCTCTTCGAGCGTCGGAGTGAGGCTCGAGAAGACTTATTGCGGGTGGCGGAAGCGTATACAAAACAAGTGACCAAAAACCGGGATCGCGCAGGACTGACTGGGACTCCTCTAGGCATCGGACGCGCTATCAAACTCTTCATCCAAGAGATCTCCTTCGTCAACATCTGGCCAAATCAACAAGCCAGGTGAGTACTATTAAAGTACTCGCAAGACAGTTCAGACATAAGATATAACAAATGCGAACATGAAGTACATGAATAAGTTAACCAGTACGATTCAGGCATAGAGGTAATAAATGCTGGGTGCCAAGCGAGGGTCTGAATGACGCCTCGAGCGGAAACTGCAGAATAGTAATACTGGTGCCAAGCGAGTGTCTGAAAGACTCCTCGAGCGGAAAATGCGGAATAATAATATTGGTGCCAAACGAGTGTCTGAAAGACTCCTCGAGCGGAAAATGTGGAATAATAATAATGGTGCCAAACGAGTGTCTGAAAGAATCCTCGAGCGGAAAATGCGGAATAATAATGCCACAGTCGGGCGTCGAGGCGACACCACATAAAGGGCTTATAACAGAAAATAAGGACGGTGCATGCCACAGTCGGACGTCTGAACGATGTCACATAAAGGGCTTATATTTAATGTAAGAAACAAAAACACGCCATAGTCGGACGTCTGCGCGACGTCACATAAAGGGCTTATATCACAGCTCAATAATACAACAGTTAGGGAACATAATTTATCACGAGCATGAAACAAATATAGGGTTAGTCCATCCACAGGAATAACAATAAAACTGGATTACCACCTGAGCTTGCTCGCCGGGAACAAGTTTTCCACGCGGATAGATATGGATATAATGTTTTCATTACTTGATCAGGGTTACGTTGATTTGGAAAGAATTGACTCTGCAGAGTTTGTACTTAACCACAGCCAACGAATTTCAGTAATCACGGGGACTAGTTCCGTCTACGGTGTTTTGGAAGAAACACGTCTAACCAGTACACACCCAATTCAACCGTCCGAAGCCAGGGATCACCCTAAGCATCGTTCAAGAAAAACCTTGAGACGGGGAGGCTACAACCTAGCATAGCATGGGATCAAATTTCTATACGCGCGCTTTAAGGGGGTGCCCCCCTCTCGGTCCCAACCGGAAACACCCATGCCCCCTGACCGGATGACTGGCTTTAATCCTGGGCCAAGGTACCATCATCCCGGCCTCTCTGTTTGGTGTGTACACGAAAAGAGGTTACCAACTTACTAAACCGCATCCCTGGCAATGAGACATGTGGTAGCACGGAAGGGGGAAGGAACGGTAACGCGGCTCCAACCACATTAACGTCGGAGAAAGTCGGATGACGCAAGGCTGGCATGCTACAACAGTACCACCTTGCTGCCCTTCATGTCACCACATGATTAGGCCATCTCTCATCAGAGATCATCACAACTTTGGAACAACCGGGTAGTTGCCTTACAAGCAACGAGGTATTTACCGACACTCATATGCCACGCACCAACTTTCACGCAAACATGCAAAACACCTGTCATATCAAATGTTCAAAACATGCTTGCCTGGTTCGGAGAAGTCGGAGTCTAGCTCGGCGAAGTTCGCGGCTCCGTCACCTCTCCCGGAACCTACGGCAATCACCAAACGGATACTAACGTGAAAACCAACACATGCACAGAAACTTTGCCAAATATTTTTCAGATAAATCCCATAAAAAACTAGACAAAATTTGAAGATTGTCAGAAAAAGAATCACCCAAAAATACCTTTTTATTAAAAAGTTATAAAGGTTTCTGTCTAGGGACCTTTCTGTAATGAAACAGAAAAGTTCCAGGGTTTTAACTGAGAAAACAGAAAACGCTTCGGTTGGGAATGCGCAAGCGCAAGGGAGAAAGCGTATTTGCCCGAAGGCGTCAACAGAAAACGGTTCGGAGGAGAAAAGAATAGAGGCTGACAGGCGGGGTCCACCTGTCAGGTTTAAAAAGCTCGCCGGCGCCCGAAGACTGTGGTGGACGCCGGCGTCGAACCACGGCGAGTTAGGAGAAACGGAGGGTACCAAGAGCTTCAGCGTCTTCTTCCGCGTCGGTGGGTGGTGGACTCGTCCAACGGGGAGCACCACGTCGATGGCGACACTATCTCCGGTGGACGGCGGCTCGGGTGAGGATGGGGAACTCCGATGGAGGGCTGCAAATTACGAATTGAGGCGCGGGTCAGAACGAGGGGTGCCAGGTGAAGCTACTGGCAAGAGAATGGAGGCGGAGGAGCACACACGGGGGCGAATCGGGCTGGATCCCGTGGCGGGTCGCGGCGGCCGGAGTCGAGGAAGGAGACCTCCTCGGGGTTCTTCCAGTGGCTAGGCGTGCTCTAGGGGAAGTGCAAGGATGGTGGGTGCTCGAGTTGAAGTTCGGGGCCTCTATTTATAGGCAGATCGACGGGGTGGCCGTGAACGGAGAATCTCCGACGAGCGATCACGGCGGAGCAGTGGATTGGCAGGTGGTTTGAGCGGCCAGGCAGCATCAGTGGAGGTTACTGGAGTCGTTCCACAGCTAAACGGGGCTGGTCTCAGCGTAATGGCGTCGGTCCACGGTGAGGTGACCGCATGGGCTCAACGGCGGCAGAGAGCGCGCTCCGCGCCCTGCGGTTCACGACGAGAGCGGCAGCGCATTTGGGGGAGTGGAAGGCCACGCGGCGGGCTCCGGTGGTTTGGGCGGCGCTGGGTGGCGTCGTCGGCGCCGTGTCTCCCGCTGGCGTCCGCAAAGCCGCCGCCGGCGTCGGTCACGGGGCGGCGCACCTTCTGCTGCTCGTCGCCGACGCCCGCAAGGTGCCAGGCATTCGTGCGGTGCAGGAACAAGAGGGCGGGGACGAGGAGCAAGGCGACGCGGTGGCACTGGCGAGATCGACGTCCTCCTCTGAAGAAAACGACAGCAGCCACTGCAGTGTTGTCTGAACTTTCTGAACTTGACATAGACAGTGCACTGCAGGTGTTCGACAGAAGGATTTTGCAATGAGATGAATTTTTCTGGAGCTGTAACTTGGTGAGATGACCACTCAATGCACCCAAAGGCTGCATGATTTTACTTGGAATTTTTGGGGAGTGTTTTGAATGAATTTCGCCAAATTTGGCAAATCTGGTCCAAACTTGCAGCAGGTGTAGTTTGAAAATTTTGAACTGGAGACCAGTGGATCTTCATGGTTCTAGGTTGAGGGTTCAAAGGACTAGGAGGGAAAAAAGGTTTGGTGGCAAAAATCAAGACAGAAAGTGGAGTTCCTTTGTAAATCCCCAAGTGCTAGAAAAGGAGGCAGAAAATTATTTGAATAGAATTCAAATGGAAATGATCACATGGGGAGGTTCAACTTGCTGGATTAGATGCAAAACCTGATCCAAAGGTGAGGGAGGAGTTAGGAGAGAGCATTTGCACTAAGGTTATGGCAAGAAGGAATTGTGGAAAGTGGCAAAGGAATTTTCCAAGAGCCATAGTGCATTTCCCAAAAAGATTTTCAAAAGTTATTTTCCCAAATGAAAGACATTAAACATTTTGTCTTGAGTCCAAATGAAAGGCAGGAACCTCCAAGACCAAAAACAGATCTTGGTTGAATCCAAATAAAACTTCTGCCATAAAGAAAAATATATGAGAGGGGGAGTTCTCTTGAAAAAAAAATTAAATCACTCCCCTCAAGTCAAATAAAAATCTTTTGAAAAATCCAAATAAAAACTTGGGTGTCACACCACAGTAGGAGGTTTGAATGTTTTTGCAATATACGACTGATAGAGTTTGGGAAATGCGCAGAAAGTACAAGTACTACGCATGTGCCATCTGATCACTGATCATACGACCTAGATGCTCATATCACCGTAGCGGGTAATTAAGCTACGGGGAGCACCTAATATGAGCACCGGGGAGCCGTTGGATCGAAGATGCAGCGGCACACACGAGGCCTGAATGTTTTATTTGCAAAAAAACCTTTGGAGAGTTTGGAAATTGCGCATAATTACAAAGACTACTCCCAAGCCATTGGATCTCACTTCCAACGGTGTAAAAACTCGTATCACCATAGTACCTAAGCTGCGGGGTGGATGTGATATTCTATGCTGCTGTCATTTTTGTTCGTAAACTTGCAAAATACATGTAACTCGTGCCGTTACTTGTCTAACCACGCAAAGTGTTTGTTCAAAAAAACCATCCTACACTGAAATATCGAAACAACACACGGGGGTCCCACTTGTCATTAATCAAATTTGGACCTAAAACTAACAAATCTGAAAGACGAGATTCGAACTGGCAACCTGGACTACAAAGCGTAAGTCGATAGCCTGAGAAAACGAATGGTTGTTGGCTTTGTCCCATAACTTGATTTTATACAGTACTTGCGTTGAGTAGAGTAGAGGGAGTGCCTCGTCAACACGTGCATGACCGTTGTCTCACTTAATGGTGGGTCCCAGGTCTGCGATCTCAATCTCTCTTCTCTCCATCGTCTAACCTTTGCATGGGCACACACGAAGAGCGGCGCTAGCTTGCTGTGGTGTTATTACAACTAAAAAAAGCTTGGAAAATAGAAGAATCGCCTAGAACAAGAGACGTTGTGGCTGGTCGAGACGGAGCTAACCACATCTATCCTCCGTGCCATGTTTGCGTGATGAAGCTATGTGGCTAGTGGGGTGTTTTCGACCGACTGGCTGGGTCCCAAGGTCGAACCATAGGTACTACGTCTGATACAGTATATTTTTACACGCACATTTTTCCTCCGTGCCGAGACGTGGCACACCCTACCACGCGGTTTCGAGGTCCTCCCGGGTGGTGCGCGCATATATTCTTCCTGACATGGGACGCCCTACCGCGCGTTTTCTGGGTCCTCCTCGGTCGTAGCGCCGAAGCAAGTAAATGAGTCGTAAAATCACGAAAGACCACCTTTCCCGCCGAGTACATCAGTGAAGCACGGTGGCAAGCTAGTTGGGCTAGTTCGACCGATTAGCTAGGCCGCCGCCACATTTGTTTTTTCACCCCTTTTTTTATCTACTTCCCGGCAGGTAAATTTAAATATCCACCGCGGCGTTGCTCTGGTGTTTGGGTGCGGCAGGATTTTTAATTTTTTGATTGACGGGAGCAGGCGCGGCAGGATTTTTAATTTTTTGATTGACGGGAGCAGGCGCGGCAGCAATTAGTCACGATGACTCCGCCTGTAAAAACCCACTGCTCCCTGATGTGAGAAGTCGTCGACTGGTGTTTTACCGTGGTGAAAACCAAAAGATTCCCCGCTCCCTCCACCTTCCCGTAGATTGCATTGCCTTTCAGCTGCTTCGCCCCCTTTGCTTCCTCTCCCCATTGCTTCTACCTGGTGCCATGGCGGCGCAGCAGATCACAGAGTCCGAGGTGAGGCGCCTGACACAGGAGCTCCATGTCAGGGATGCGGAGCTCAGGGCCAAGGACGTGGAGCTCCATGAGCTCAAGGAGGAGAGGAGTGCCATGCTCCTCCGTTATGTGCGGGAGTTCACGGAGCTTCAAAACGGCAGGCGTCCACCACAAAGATGCTTGAGGCGTCGGCGGCGTTGCTGCAGAAAGCGGGAGATACCATAGGCCGTCAGGGGAGCCGGCTGGAGCGCGAGCGGGCCGATCGTGACGAGGTCCAGGATCGCCTCAGCCACTTGGTGAACCAAGTTGCCACGCACGTGTTGCGGTTGCGCGATGCCTACCGTCGTGCCAGCGCGACGATGCCGGCCATCGGGCTAAACCCGTTCGACCACCTGGTCGACTTCAACAAGCTGCGGCTTCCTGACCTGGTCTCCTTCTTCACCTATATCTCCGAGGAGCTGAGCTGGACAAGAAGGGGTTGCGGGCTGCCGTCGCCGTTGCCGGGCGAATCCTTTCAGGGATCCATCACCGGAATCCATTCGTGCCATTGGACGTCGTCTTTGACGAGTTGGCTCCCGTCGACTGGGAGCGGGCTCTGCGGGCGGTTGCACCCTGCATCACCAACGTCGTGCGCCTCGAGAAGCAGAGGGACTTCAGTGGTGTTTAGGCGCCCTCTGCATGGGCATGTCCATGTCTCGGCGCAACATGACCGTTGGATCAAACTCAGACGGTGCAGATCAGTCACTGTAGCACAAAGCGTGTGGGTGTGTTTGGTTGCATTCTCATCTCAATATAGTTGTTTCCTCTTCGTGTATTTTTGTCAACCTACTAGTGTGGACTCATGCACCCTTAATGCACTCTGCCAAACACCCAAAAGTGGGTCGAGAAGGGAACTTTTGCTCCCATCCCGTGCACCCTTCATACACCCTGCCTAACACTATTCGTGCTTCATATGGTTCATGTTTCGTGGAGTACTGTAGCGCCGTACTCTCCGTGCGCTGTGGACCTAGTTCTGTTAACATTGATCTCACCGTTCATTCTCGACCGGACAGTCGAAAAAGCGGTACCATGTTACATATAGGAGTAGTTGACATGCGCACAACATCATTTGTTATCCTCATATCTTACTACACTAGCAACAAGATTGTGTAGTACTGACGTATGAACCACTGCACATGCCTAGTAGTAGGAGCACTGTGTATGTTCAAGTGGCTACCGTGTTTCGCACTCCTCCGTCGTAAGAGTGGAAACGCTTGCTGTAATCATTTTTTTCTTCAGAAAAACAGTGGACACGCTCTACCGTGCGGATCCTCCTCCAGTCATGCACTAAATTACTCACTTTCGCCGACGTGTGGGACAGCCAACACCTGGGTCCACCAGCCATGCACTAAATTACTCCGTAGTAGAGTGATGGTAGACTACCCCGATCGAACCGCCGCAGTAATGCCCAATGAGCCGTCAAATCAAAAAAACCCCTCATTTCCAGCAGTAAGTTGGACGGACGAAGCAACCATCATTTCACTCTTCTCTCTCAGCTTCCTCTCTTGAAGAAAACCCCCACTCACTTCGCTTCTCCCTCATCTCGTTCCTCCTTTCACTCTTCTCTCTCAGCTTCCTCTCTTGGATGGACGCCGGAGCACCGGCCGACGTGATGTCTATGGCTCTGGCCAAAACCGTCGAGGCTCATGGTACGAAGAAGCGCAAGCACCCCGCCGAGACTACCGCAGACAAGCTCAAAGCCATCGCCCTGTCTAAGCCCCCCTCTCCGGGATCCCTCATTAAGCAAGTCCAGGTAATGTCTCTTGTTGACGATATTTTTCTCGATCTTGATCGTGTTTTTTCATCTAACATGCAGTACTAGTACTGGTAGTACAACTTTCTGGGTGATCTTGCATGTGATTTTAGTGTGCCAAATGACGGTTCTAAATTCCTCTTTTGACCAAAACATGCGAGAGGTTGACACTGATTTCTTATAGATTACTTTCAACTACTCCCTCTGTCCCAAATTTCTTGTCTTAGATTTGTCTAGATACGGATGTATCTAATACTAAAATGTGACTTGATACATCCGTATCTAGACAAATCTAAGACAAGAATTTGGGACGGAGGGAGTACTTTATGAACATCAATGCTACCTTTTAAGAGGGTATATTTGCCTCAGTAACTTGTGTTATGGATATTGCATGTAATCCCTCTGCTCTCATGCCTTTGAAGACATGTTCTAGTGTCTTTGTTCACTCATTTCTGTGTGTGTATGTAGTCATATATGGAGTATAATATCGAAAATCATCTTATATTTATGAACGGGGTTAGTAATAAAATATGGTTTCTGTTTGAATTAGAACCAGGTCCGCGGTGGAGATGAAGTTCTCAAAGTCATGCTGTGTGAACTGGAAGACCTGATGATGAGTTCTACTGCTGAACTATCCAGCTGTTGTGTCCTTGTCACCACGTGTCCTGAACTAGTGTTTTCCTGTAGCATTGTTGTCAGGCGTGTTCTCGAGGCAGTACTTGACCACAACAATTTCCTGGTTGTGCCTTCGATTACGAAGGATGTGGTTCTTGTAAAGATTCCCAACAAATCTGATGCGGCCTGTCTTCATCATCATGTTTATGAGTGGAAATACCACTCTGTTAGGTTCTCCAAGGTTGACAAGATGGTGATGTGCATGTAGACATCTCACACGAAGTCCATGGCCTAGTCAGTTATGCGGGGTTCATCCCGTAGGTTGGTGGCAAGAAATAGTCTGCAGAGTTTAGTTAGAGCAACTTTGCTTGTCTGTAGTAAGTACTATTGTTCAGTACTTGATTTCTGTTTGTGAACCCTGTATTGTTTATTAGTACTGCCGCTTTTGGTGTGTGAACGGTCTATGTTAATGTCTGTCCACTCAATTCAGTCTGTATATTTTGATGTATCCAGATCATATTTTTTGTGAGGACGGTTTATCAATTATGGTTACACTCCAATATCTATATGCATTGCAGGGTTTGTCGCACCCACCAGGATTTCTAGTCCCATGGATGTTCGGTCCATACGATTTGTCACGACCTTTGGACTATCCTGCTTGTGGGAGTAGGCGGGCCCCTGCATGCCACCCGTAGTTGGACGATCAATCTTCTGTTTAGTACTTCAACATAGTGATTTCCTGGTAAGGATTCACTCATGTCACATCAAGTAAATCTTATTGATTTACTGTCTAAATCTTATTGATTTAATGTCATGTTTTCTTTCTTTTCCTGCAATTTTACGATGCAGGTTTTGCCATGTGACATTCATCACAGAATAAACCGTTTGGTTTGCTCTACGATGGCTATTTTTGCAGGTTTCACTTCTTATGTCGTGTTAGTAACGAAGGCACTGTCCATCACTTATATTACTGGAAAAAATTGGATCAGTCTGTTGTCTGAGTACAAGCTGAATCCCTATGATGAACTGCAATTTGGTTTAACAAAAACGCCACAATTAGTCCTTCTCGCGTTTAAAAGAAATGAAGAAAAAAACTGGATCACGGTCACGGATCCTAGTCAAGTTAGAAAGCTGATCATAGCAGACCAGACACGATCGCCGCTGTCTCGCACAGATCGAGCACCGGCAGTTGCTCTAGCACTGACAGTGGCAGCAGCTCAGTCTGATCCAGCTGAGGATTGGGCACCGACCGCGTCAGCGGATCAGTCTGATCTACCGGAGGATTGGGCATCGACACCGGCACCTGCTCCGACACCGGCACCAGCTCTACAAGGAGCACCATCTCCGGCGGAAGCAGCGGCTTCGGCACCTGCACCAACACTTGCACTTGCATCTGCTCCGGCCCGTGCAGTTGCACCGGCAACAGACTGGGCTGCAGTTCGCACTTCATATACCAAAGTCCTTACAAAAACCGACATGTCCACCTTCTTGGTAAGCATTGGCCGCCCAAGTGCTTCGTTCTTTTTTCTTTCCATGTTGTTTCACATGATTCACTGTGTTGATCTAACTGTTTGGGTATGTCTTCTTGTTTGCAAACAGAGAATTCCTAGAGCAACGAGGGAGTCGTTCAACAAACCGGGCGACCGCGGCCAAGTTTCTCTTACCATGGGCAGCCTTGGTGTGAATGAACCTGCTCAATATACCGTAAGTACAAACGATGGTCGCATGATGATTGATGCTAAAGGATGGTCAAGGTTCAAATCTAAATCATATCTTGCGGTAGGGGATGATGTCAAAATCGAACTTTCTCGGCAAGGGGAGCTGGTCCAAATCAACTTTGAAATTCTTCAGTAGCAGCACGCAACTGCCAAACTGATCTATCCTCCGAGAGATTTTGATGTAATAATCTGGCATGGTGAAACAAGTGTCCTGTGTGTATAAGTAGTACGACAGTATTATTTATCACATGGTATATTGTTGATAGAATTGCAACTCTGATTGCTGGTTAGGAACTGTCGTTCGATTTCATTCCAACAGCTGCCGTGCTTTATTCAATTTTGTGTATTCGCCTTGCGACAGCATCTAAAACCAGCGCTGTACCGATCGCTTGCAATATGAAAAGCACTGAGGTAGAACACATGGGCCCCCAAACATGCAGGGTTGGCCTGCGGCCCAAAGTCCAGAACCGTGAGCCTGTCTGAGTATTATATTCTCAGTTGAACCCCCATAAAAAAAGTTGAACCCCCATAATGCCCGCGCGTTGCAGAGGGAGTATATTTCTCGGCAAGGTGAGCCTGTGATATAAAAGATTTGTATATTTCTTTACAGAGGGAGTATCTCTCTGTCAAAAAATATATTTATGTGTAACTAGTTACTCCTGTCTTTCTACTTCCTTTCGCTGATATGTGGGGCAACCGGCAACGGGGTCCACGTGCCATATGCACAAATTAGAGTGCACAACTTCACGATAGACACACCCCGGTCGTAGCGCCGCAGTAATGCCCAATGAGCCGTCAAATCACAACCCCCCTTTCCAGCTTTAGCAGTAAGCTGGACGGACGAAGCGGCAATATTTCACTCGGCCTGAATCCCCTTCTCCCTCGTCTGCTTGTTCAGAGAAAACCCCCTCTCGGCGATTGCATAGGGTTTTCTCATGGAGAACCAGGTACGAATTCTTCATCCACCCCCGATAAATCCAAGTCCCTTGGTCGCAGGTAATCCTAGGATGGCAGCCGCCGCCGTTGATGCATTTTTCTTCCTACTGAATCTAGTGTGTTTCATTTGCAGTGCCCAAAGTGCGAGTACCCTACAGGTTTCTGCGCCCTCGGTGAGACGCCACACTTGTTCCTTCTCATCCTAACACAGCATTTTGAAACGCGCACAGTATGTTCCTAGAATCCTCTTTTCTATCCGGGAGGGTGGGGGTTTTTTGAACATGCTGTGTTCTCATATTATTTTTCCTGCAGTGTATTATTTGCTCTGCCAGAACACATGTACTCAAGATGCTCGGCCTTGCCATAACTGAATACACTAGTTTAATGGTCATAGTGAAGACAAGCCATGGATATAAGTTCCGAGTTGGGTTCATGAACCAAGAAGATCGCTGCTTTTTTTATGGCCGAACTTGGATAAACTTTCTCAAGTGTTACGGACTGAAAGTTAGCGCACGAATGTTGATGGAAATAGCAGAACCTGGTCTCATCTTCACTGCGATCTTCCACCCCGGCGTTGTTCCAATTGTTCATCCATGTTAGTTTTGTATCTGGTTCTTGCTTGTTGCCTCGATTACTTCTTAATCCACCTATTCTATCTAACTAATCACAATTTAACTTTAGAAGTAGCAACGAATCTCTCACGAAGATGCTACTTCTAACTAATATTTTCTTATAATTGGTGGCACGTGTAGGTTTTTTCAGAGTTAAGCAGTCTGCTCGTTTGTTACTCTGTAATAACTCGGCTGTTACTAATGGCACTGAAGTTGACTGGATCGACATCCACAAGTTCCTACACTTTATTGATCGTCTTGAGGTCCTTGTGGGGCATTTCAATGGTGGAAGGCCACGTGGGATATGTGTGCCACTGCTGCACTCGTTGAACAGGTACAACTGTGTCGAGAAACTTATGGTCCGAGCTGTTTTCTGTTATATATGTTGTTCATAAACTATTGCTTATACACAGTTTTACAGCTGTGATCTTCTTGAAACAGGAACTGCCGAGTTCTATTGTTCCTATACAGATGCCTGACCATGGTCGGGTCAGACTTGCGCTTGGTCACAACATGATGTTTATGTCGACCTACTCAATTCCCCTTGGAGGTGAAAAGATACTTATTCATGGGTGGTCTCAAATAATGAAGGCCCGTCCATCTTGGAGAATAGGACAGAAGATTATGTTCATGCTTTTCCATGGCTCTAAAACGAATATCCTGTTTATTGACCACGTTGCGAGATGAAGCCGCTTTCAGAAGGTTGTGGATGTGCGGGGTGACGCCTGGGCCTTGTCCTGGGGCTTGGCGGCCACACCCTTGGTTAACTATAGGAAAAGTAGCACTGTTCGAGGCGTGCTTTGTACGGTTGAACCTGTATAAGTACTCATATTGCTTTCAGCTTTGGTTGTTAAGTGCCCCTGCTGGTTTCAGTTAAGGTTGTTAAGTACTCCTGCTGCTTTTACAGTCTGTCGTGTTTCTTCAGTCCTGTCTTCCTCCAGGCGCCAAAACCAAACCAGCGCCGGCGGGGCCGCCTGCTTCCGCCTCCCACGGCTGGCTGCGCCTCAGCGCACGCATCGCCGCTCCACCATCTCCTAAAATCGTTAACGCCGACGTCCTCCGCGCGCTTTGGTGCGCTCGCCGTGGCGCCACCCTCTCGCGTTGTCAACATGGTCAACAAACAACAGGAATCGGCAGAAGTACGTGGAGAGGATGACAGTAGGGGCCCACCACGTCAGCGTATGGAAAAAATAAAATGCTTCCTCCTAGTGTTTTCCTGATATCTGGGACCCACGACATTGTGAGCGTATATAGTCAATAGACAAGAGAACAGCACAAGATCGGCTGACACCTGGGACGTAGCTACTCGAGCAGTATTTTTTTTGTTTGGTATTGTTGGGATGGAGCAGGGTTTGAACTGGGCTATGGCACGTCTAGCCCAGGCTTATATTTTATGTTCACCATGTGACCAGCCCAGCTATTTTTTTCTTTGTGAAAATGAGCCCAGTTTATTTTTTCTGAAGAATACCCAATCCAGGCCTACTTATTTTTCTACGCCCTGATGGGCTGCAAGTCTTTCAAGACGCCTGCAAATCTTGAAAGTAATATGAAATGGGTTGTAAATATAAAAATAGATGACAAATTGGCAATTACTTTATAATTTCTGATTTTTTTCACATTTTCAGATTCCTATTTCACTGGGCATTAACCTAATTTAAATATATCTTCAAAGTACTTTAAATCTGGCTCGACATTTCGGTATTAAAAATAGTTTGGAACCCACAGAAATATGCAAAATTGGCCCTGGCCAACCAAAAAAACGACTGCAATAAATTGCATAAGAAGTTGCCATGAGCTATATATAAATTATTAAAAAAAGAGGGAGTGGTCTGACTTGTGGGCCTGTTTAGTTGACGCGTATGCAAAAAAAATTTAGTTATTGTATACGTCAACAAACGATTCTAGCAGACGTAACCGTTGGATGTCAATCCAACGGCCGTCGTGTTTCTTCAATCTCTGATCTTCTTGCTCCAGCCGCCAAAGCAGCGCCGGCGGGACCGCCTACTCTAGCCTCCCGTGGCCGGCTGTGCTGCCGCGCAGGCCTCAGCGCCCCCTACTACTCCCACCGCTGGCCAGGGCAACCCTCTACTCACCCACACCCCCTGTTATTCTGCGGCGACGGCAGCCTCACACTGGAGCCGAACCGGTGAACCCTCGTACTCCTCTCCACGCGGGCTTCCACTATCGTGTCTTCCCCGGCTCCGCGTCGTCCCCTTCCTAGGCCTTGCCGTCGCCCACCGCCGTGGTGCTCTCGGCGCAATGTGGTCAACGACCGACTTCCATCGGAAGAGTACTGTACGTGGAGAGGCTGACAGCTGGGTCCACGGCAGCCGCAAGGAAGTGCCTCCTTATTACGCGGAAAATAATTATTCCTCCACCTGACAGCAGGGACCCACCGGACGGGCCACCAGTATTTCGCGAAAAAAATGTTTCCCCCTGACTGCTGGGACCCACAAGACGGGCCACCGTATTTCGTGAAAAAAACGTTCCCCCCGCTGTCGGCTCGGACCCACCGGAAGTGCCTCCTTATTACGCACAAAAAAATGAATACCCCCCTGCTAGCTGGGACCCACATTGGTGGGAGGCTGACTTGTGGGCCTACTAAGTTGACTGGGACGGAGGACTTTGTCAACTTTAGTCAATATATGAACGATTCTAGCTCCAGTGACCGTACGATGTCCATCCAACGGCCGTAGTGCTTCTTCAACCTCTGGTCTTCTTGCTCCAGCCGCCCAAAGCAGCGCCGGTCGTGCCGCCTGCTCCTGCCGCCCGTGGCCGGCTGTGATGCTGCGGAGGCCTCACCGCCCCCTACTACTCCCGCCGCTGGCCAGGCCATCCCTCTACGCACCCACACCCCCTGTTATTCTGCGGCGACGGCAGCCTCACACCGTAGCCGAATGAGTGAACCCTCATACTCCTCTACGCGTGGGCATCCACTGCCGCGTCTTCCCCGGCTCCGCGTCGTCCCCTTCCTAGGCCTCGCCGTCGTCCACCACCCTGGTGCTCTCGGCGTGGCGTGGTCAACATGGTCAAGGAATGGCTTCCATCGGACGTGGACTGTACGTGGAGAGGCTGACAGCTGGGTCCACGGCCGCAGCAAGGAAGTGCCTCCTTATTACGCGCAAAATAATTATTCCTCCACCTGACAGCAGGGACCCACCGGACGGGCCACCGTATTTCGCAAAAAAAACGTTTCCCCCTGACTGCTGGGACCCACCAGCTACATCTTCGCACGCAAGGAAGTGCGTTCGAAAAAAACGATTCGCCCCCCTGACTGCTGGGACCCACCAGCTACATCTTCACATGCAAGGAAGTGCGTCCGGGCAAACAAAACAAAACGATTCCCCCCTGACTGCTGGGACCCAGCAGCTACATCTTCACACGCAAGGAAGTGCGTCCGGGCAAAAAAATGATTCGCCCCCTGACTGCTGGGACCCACCAGCTACATCTTCGCAGGCAAGGAAGTGCCTGACAGTCGGGACCCACCTGGTCGAAGCGTAGTAGCATTGTCATTCTGGTCGCGAACGTGTACGTACATATATACTGGTCGATGTAGAGGCACGCACGTGTCGTAGTAGAGGCGCGTACGTGTCATAGTAGAGGCGTGCACGTAGCATGTACACGTACGTATAGCGCCAGGGTGCAAGAAAGAAAATACGGCCATGTACGTACATACGGGCAGGGTCTCGAACGCCTCCTCGCGCATACGTACGGCCAGGGCTCGTGTACATGGCTGGGTCGGAACGGAGAAACAGCATCGTCGTCGTGTCCATGGGGAGGCAACGGAATGCGTCGTGTTCATGGGGAGGCAATGGAATGCGTCGTGTTCATCGGGAGGCAACAGAACGCGTGGGAGCCAACCGGCTGGGTCGGAACGGAATGCGTGGTCGTGTTCATCGGGAGGGCTTGGACGGAACAGGCGATGGAAACGAGGCCTGGCGTACCGCAAAACGGAGGAAACGGCCTTGTGTTCGACCGGCCAAGTTCGAAACGGGATCCTGTTCATCGGGAGGGGTCTGGCGTACCGCAAAACGGAGGAAACGGACCTCCTACGGTCGGGGGTCCTGTTGATAGGGAGGGGTGTGGCGTACCGCGAAACGGAGGAAACGGACTTGTGTTGGAGCGCTACGGTCGAAACGGGGGTCCTATTGATCGGGAGGGGTGTGGCGTACCGCAAAACGGGACTCCACGGGATACTGTTCATCTCCACCTTCGACCTCCTCCAGCCTCCACGGGCTACCATCGACCTCCTCCAGCCTCCACGGGCTCCTGTTCATCCAGCCTCCACCGCGCGCTACTCCACCGGCTACTGTTCAACCACACCTCCACCGTCTACTGTTCATCCAGCCCTCCACACCACGGGGTCCTGTTCAACCACTCCTCCACGGGCACCCCTCCACCGTCTACTGTTCATCCAGCCCTCCACACCACGGGGTCCTGTTCAACCACCCCTCCATGGGCACCCCTCCACCGTCTACTGTTCATCCAGCCCTCCACACCACGTGGTCCTATTCATCTAGAGGCAACGCCACCGCTCATTGTTCATCCAACCCCCCCCCCCCAACGCTCACTGTTCATCCAATCGATCGGCTTCAGTTAGCAGCAGTAGCAAAGGAATCGCTCGATCGGTTTCAGTTAACAACCATCGATCGATCGCTCGGGTTCCGTAATGCGTAGCCTGCAGTGCAATCGCTCGGGTTCAGTTAGAGCCCAACGCCTCGCTCGGGTTCAGTTAGAGCCAACGCCTCGCACACACGCGCGTACGTGTACAAGAGAAACGCGCATCGCTCGGCCCCCGACCTCCCACCGTAACCAGGAACTCCCCGAAATTTTCCTCGCCCTCGCTTCTACCACGGTTTTTTTCGTCATGGACGGCCCAAAGAATGTCATGCAGCTGCGTCTCTGGCCCGCCCAGGACGAAAAGCCCATTTTCTGTCATGATTTTTTGTCATAGAAGTAGGAGCCCACCACATCTATGATGATACCGGGTTCTGTCACAATTATCGTCATAGAAGTGTCATATGTATGACCAAAAAAAATTCGTTCGGCCCAAAATGTCACGGAGGTGTCTTTTTTTTGTAGTGGCCTGATGCCTCGGTACTCTTCGCCTGCGCTGGCCTCCTTAGCACCAAAGAGGAAATAAGGACGCTGCGCGCGCTGGCACCCGCCTCGCGCCCGCCTGGTGTCGTTCGTCATGGCTCACGTCACGAGGGCCTCGTGAGGTTTTGCCCCGCCTTGATATCTCCGCTCCTCGTGAGCCTGCCTGGCTAGGCCACTCCAGAGGAGGTCTTGTGTCGTCTGCCTCGCGAGGCTTGGACCCTCGCGAGGGTCTTGGATGCCTTGTTGATGAAGATGGGCCGTACGGCCTGCTTGCTTAGCCACGTCGTGGGCCGCAGGCAGGCAAGTCTGGGGACCCCAGTTCCCAGAACGCCGACGTAGACCACTTAGCAAGGGTGCATCACCATAAAATATATTACTCATATAAGTAGAACAACCATTATTCTCTGATTTAAATGAATAACCGTCTCGCATCAAAGAAGATCCAGATATAATGTTCATGCTTAACGCTGGCACCAAATAACAATTATTCAGGTCCAAAACTAATCCCGAAGATGATGTAGAGGTAGCGTGCCGACGGCGATCACATCGACTTTGGAACCATTTCCCATGCGCATCGTCACCTCGTCCTTAGCCAATCTTCGCTTAATCCGTAGCCCCTGTTTCGAGTTGCAAATATGAGCAACAGAACCAGTGTCAAATACCCAGACGCTACTACGAGCATTAGTAAGGTACCCATCAATAACATGTATATCAAATATACCTTTCACTTTGCCATCCTTCTTATCCGCCAAATACTTGGGGCAGTTCCGCTTCCAGTGACCAGTCCCTTTGCAGTAGAAGCACTCAGTCTCAGGCTTAGGTCCAGACTTGGGCTTCTTCACTTGAGCAGCAACTTGCTTGCCGTTCTTCTTGAAGTTCCCCTTCTTCCCTTTACCCTTTTTCTTGAAACTAGTGGTCTTGTTAACCATCAACACTTGATGCTCCTTCTTGATTTCTGCCTCCGCAGCCTTTAGCATTGCGAAGAGCTCGGGAATAGTCTTGTTCATCCCTTGCATATTATAGTTCATCATGAAGCTTTTGTAGCTTGGTGGCAGTGATTGAAGAACTCTGTCAATGACACTATCAACAGGAAGATTAACTCCCAGTTGAGTCAAGTGGTTGTGGTACCCAGACATTCTGAGTATATGTTCACTGACAGAACTATTCTCCTCCATTTTGCAGCTGTAGAACTTATTGGAGACTTCATATCTCTCAATCCGGGCATTTGCTTGAAATATTAACTTCAACTCCTGGAACATCTCATATGCTCCATGACGTTCAAAATGTCGTTGAAGTCCCGGTTCTAAGCCTTAAAGCATGGCACACTGAACTATCGAGTAGTCATCAGCTTTGCTCTGCCAGCCGTTCACAGCGTCCGGTGTTGCTCCTGCAGCGGGTCTTGCACCTAGCGGTGCTTCCAGGACGTAATTCTTCTATGCAGCAATGAGGATAATCCTCAAGTTACGGACCCAGTCCTTGTAACTGCTACCATCATCTTTCAACTTAGCTTTCTCTAGGAACGCATTAAAATTCAACGGAATAGTAGCACGGGCCATTTATCTACAACAACATAGACATGCAAAATACTATCAGGTACTAAGTTCATGATAAATTAAAGTTCAATTAATCATATTACTTAAGAACTCCCACTTAGATAGACATCCCTCTAATCATCTAAGTGATCACGTGATCCATATCAACTAAACCATGTCCGATCATCACGTGAGATGGAGTAGTTTTCTATGGTGAACATCACTATGTTGATCATATCTACTATATGATTCACGCTCGACCTTTCGGTCTCAGTGTTCCGAGGCCATATCTGCATATGCTAGGCTCGTCAAGTTTAACCCGAGTATTCTGCGTGTGCAAAATTGGCTTGCACCCGTTGTATGTGAACGCAGAGCTTATCACACCCGATCATCACGTGGTGTCTCGGCACGACGAACTGTAGCAACGGTGCATACTCAGGGAGAACACTTATACCTTGAAATTTAGTGAGAGATCATCTTATAATGCTACTCCGAAATAAGAAAAATAAGATGCATAAAGGATAAACATCACATGCAATCAAAATATGTGACATGATATGGCCATCAACATCTTGTGCTCATGATCTCCATCACCGAAGCATCGTCATGATCTCCATCGTCACCGGCGCGACACCTTGATCTCCATCGTAGCATCGTTGTCGTCTCGCCAACTATTTGTTGGAGATATGCCCTAGAGGCAATCATGTATGATGATATTTCCTATGTGTTTATGAATAAAGATAGTCCTTGGACATTATCAATGATGTGTATCAGCAAGTAGGTGACTTGTTTGTGGGACTATGCATTGTATGATAACTGTCCTAAAAGGTCCCTAGTCGAAAGGGTTGTGTGGACGCGCAGACAACTAGACTAGCATATGACACGGTCGATGGCTTGGTCTCACTAGCCATGGAGCATTGGATGCTAACCGGATAATATGGACTTGGAAAGGTCTGGTCGGATTCGACGTAGTCGGATCCGAGTCGGGATAAGGTCTGAGTCGGACAGACCCAACTATGAGACGCAGCGATATGTCATCTATGAGTCTCTAGTACAACATACGTTCTATGTCCTAAGACCTGAGCTGGCACATGTACTCGGGAAGGTGACAGACTTGCTTTGGGCCGACCAAACGCTACTCCGTGACTGGGTAGTTACAAAGGTAGGTTTCAGGCTTGTCTAGACCCATGCTGCGAGACATGCTCGAGGAAGATGGGATTTGCCCCTCTGACCAGGAGAGATATACTTGATACGTCCATTTTGCATCATGATTTTATATCGATATTTATTGCATTATGGGCTGTTATTACATGTTATGTCACAAAATTTATGCCTATTCTCTCTTATTTTACAAGGTTTACATGAAGAGGGAGAATGCCGGCAGCTAGCATTCTGGGCTGGAAAAGGAGCAAATATTAGAGACCTATTCTGCACAACTCCAAAAGTCCTGAAACTCCACGGAAGTTATTTTTGGGAATAATAAAAAATACTGAGCGAAGAAAATACCAGAGGGGGCCCACACCCTGGCCACGAGGGTGGGGGCCTGCCCTACCCCCTGGGCACGCCCCCTGCCTCGTGGGCCCCCTGGCAGGCCTCCGGTGCCCATCTTCTGCTATATGAAGTCTTTCGTCCGAGAAAAAATCACAAGCAAGCTTTCGGGAAGAACCTCCGCCGCCACGAGGCGGAACCAATCTAGGGCTCTGGCAGAGCTGTTCTGCCAGGGAAACTTCCCTCCGGGAGGAGGAAATCATCGACATCGTCATCACCAACAATCCTCTCATCAGGAGGGGGTCAATCTCCATCAACATTTTCACCAGCACCATCTCCTCTAAATCCCTAGTTCATCTCTTGTATCCAGTCTTTGTCCCAAAGCCTCAGATTGGTACCTGTAGGTTGCTAGTAGTGTTGATTACTCCTTGTAGTTGATGCTAGTTGGTTTATTTGGTGGAAGATCATATGTTCAGATCCTATATGCATATTAATACCCCTCTGATTATGAACATGAATATGCTTTGTGTGTATTTAGGTTTGTTCCTGAGGACATGGGAGAAGTCTTGCTATTAGTAGTCATGTGAATTTGGTATTCGTTCGATATTTTGATGAGATGTATGTTGTCTCTCCTCTAGTGGTGTTATGTGAACGTCGACTACATAACACTTCACCATTGTTTGGGCCTAGAGGAAGGCATTGGGAAGTAATAAGTAGATGATGGGTTGCTAGAGATAACAGAAGCTTAAACCCTAGTTTATGCGTTGCTTCGTAAGGGGCTGATTTTGATCCATATGTTTCATGCTATGGTTAGGCTTACCTTAATACTTCTTTTGTAGTTGTGGATGCTTGCAATAGGGGTTAATCATAAGTGGGATGCTTGCCCAAGTAAGGACAGCACCCAAGCACCGGTCCACCCACATATCAAATTATCAAAGTACTGAACGCGAATCATATGAACGTGATGAAAACTAGCTTGACAATAATTCCCATGTGTCCTCGGGAGCGCTTTTCTCTATATAAGAGTTTGTCCAGGCTTGTCCTTTGCTACAAAAAGGATTGGGACACCTTGCTGCACTTTATTTACACTTGTTACTTGTTACTCGTTACAAACTACCTTATCACAAAACTATCTGTTACCGATAATTTCAGTGCTTGCAGAGAATACCTTGCTGAAAACCGATTATCTTTTCCTTCTGCTCCTCGTTGGGTTCGACACTCTTACTTATCGAAAGGACTACGATAGATCCCCTATACTTGTGGGTCATCAAGACTCTTTTCTGGCGCCGTTGCCGGGGAGTGAAGCGCCTTTGGTAGGTGGAATTTGGTAAGGAAAAATGTATATAGTGTGCTGAAATTTACTGTCACTTGCTACTATGGAAAGTAATCCTTTGAGGGGTTTGTTCGGGGTATCTTCACCCTGACCAGTAGAGCATATAGTTGCTCCTCAACCTACTGAACCTACTGAAAATGTTTACTTTGGAATTCCTTCGGGTATGATAGAAGAACGGCTAGCTAATCCTTTTACAGGAGATTGAACATTGCATCCCGATTTACACTTAATCTATGTGGATGAAGTTTGTATTATTTAAGCTTGCAGGTATGCCCAATGATGTTATCAAGAAGAAGTTCTTCCCTTTATCTTTCAAGGGAGATGCATTGACATGGTATAGGCTATGTGATGATATTGGATCATGGAACTACAAACGATTGAAATTGGAATTTCATCAGAAGTTTTATCCTATGCATCTTGTTCATCGTGATCGTAATTATATATATATAATTTTTGGCCTCGCGAAGGAGAAAGCATCGCTGAAGCTTGGGGGAGGCTTAAGTCAATGTTATATTCATGCCCCAATCATGAGCTCTCAAGAGAAATGATTATTCAAAAAATTTATGCTCGGCTTTCTGACAACAATCGCTCCATGCTCGATACTTCTTGTACTAGTTCTTTTATGATGAAGACTATTGAATTCAGATGGGATTTATTGGAGAGAATTAAACGCAACTCGGAAGATTGGGATCTCGACGAAGGTAAGGAGTCAGGTATAACACCTAAGTTTGATTGTGTTAAATCTTTTATGGATACCGATGTTTTCCGTAAGTTTAGCACTAAATACAGACTTGACTCTGAGATAGTAGCTTCTTTTTGTGAATCTTTTGCTACTCATGTTGATCTCCCTAAGGAGAAGTGGTTTAAATATAATCCTCCCGTTGAAGTAAAGGTAGTTGCACCTATTAAAGTTGAAGAAAAGACTATCACTTATAATGATCCTATTGTTCCTACTGCTTATGTTGAGAAACCACCTTTCCCTGTTAGAATAAAGGATCATGCTAAAGCTTCAACTGTAGTCAACAAAAGTAATATTAGGACACAAAAAACCCCTGAGCAAGTTAAAGTTGAACCTAATGTTGCTATGGTTAAAGATCTCTTGGCTGATAATATTGATGGGCATGTTATTTACTTCTGTGATGAGACGGCTAGAATTGCTAAACCTGGTGCTAAAGATAAACATAGACCTGTTGTAGGCATGCCTGTTATTTCTGTTAAAATAGGAGAGCATTGTTATCATGGCTTATGTGATATGGGTGCTAGTGCAAGTGCAATACCTCATTCCTTATACAAAGAAATTATGCATGATATTGCACCTGCTAAGATAGAATAAATTGATGCTACCATTAAGCTTGCCAATAGAGATACTATTTCACCAATTGGGATTGTTAGAGATGTTGAAGTCTTATGTGGGAAGGTTAAATATCCTGCTGATTTTCTTGTTCTTGGTTCCCCACAAGATAGCTTTTGTCCCATTATATTTGGTAGATCCTTCTTGAATACTGTCAATGCTAGGATAGACTGCGAAAAGGATGTTGTTACTATTGGTTTGGATGATATGTCTCATGAGTTTAATTTTCTAAATTTCGTAGACAACCTCGTGATGAGGAATTGCCTAGTAAGGATGAAATTATTGGTCTTGCTTCTATTGTTGTGCCTCCTAATGATCCTTTAGAACAATATTTGCTAGACCATGAAAATGATATGTTTATGCATGAAAGAAGGGAAATAGATGAAGTATTCTTTAAATAGGGCCCTATTCTGAAACACAACTTGCCTGTTGAAATCCTAGGGGATCCTCCTCCACCCAAGGGTGATCCCGTGTTTGAGCTTAAACCATTACCTGATACGCTTAAATATGCTTATCTTGATGAAAAGAAGATATATCATGTTATTATTAGTGCTAACCTTTCAGATAAGGAGGAAGAAAAATTATTGAAAACTCTGAAGAAGCACCGCGCTGCTATTGGATATACTCTTGATGATCTTAAGGGCATTAGTCCCACTCTATGTCAACACAAAATAAATTTGGAGAAAGATGCCAAACCAATTATTGATCACCAACGACGGCTGAATCCTAAGATGAAAGAAGTGGTAAGAAAGGAAATATTAAAGCTCCTTGAGGCAGGTATAATTTATCCTGTTGCTGATAGTCAGTGGGTAAGTCATGTCCATTGTGTCCCTAAGAAGGGAGGTATTACTGTCGTTCCTAATGATAAAGATGAATTGATTCCGCAAAGAATTATTACAGGTTATAGGATGGTAATTGATTTCCCCAAACTAAATAAAGCTACTAAAAAAGATCATTACCCTTTGCCTTTCATTGATCAAATATTAGAAAGATTATCCAAACATACACATTTTTGCTTTCTAGATGGTTACTCTGGCTTCTCTCAAATACCTGTGTCAGCCGATGATCAAGCAAAGACCACTTTTACTTGCCCTTTCGGTACCTTTGCTTATAGACGTATGCCTTTTGGTTTATGTAATGCACCTGCTACCTTTCAAAGATGCATGATGGCCATATTCTCTGACTTTTGTGAAAAGATTTGTGAGGTTTTCATGGACGATTTCTCCGTTTATGGATCCTCTTTTGATGATTGCTTGAGCAACCTTGATCGAGTTTCGCAGAGATGTGAAGAAACTAACCTTGTCTTGAATTGGGAGAAATGCCACTTTATGGTTAATGAAGGCATTGTCTTAGGACATAAAATTTCTGAAAGAGGTATTGAAGTTGATAAAGCTAAAGTTGACGCTATTGAAAAGATGCCGTGTCCCAAGGACATCAAAGGTATAAGAACTTTCCTTGGTCATGCCAGTTTTTACAGGAGGTTCATTAAGGACTTCTCAAAAATTTCTCGGCCTCTGACTAATCTATTACAAAAAGATATCCGTTTTGTCTTTGATGATGATTGTGTAGAAGCATTTGAAATACTTAAGAAAGCTTTGATTTCTGCACCTATTGTTCAGCCACCTGATTGAAATTTACCCTTTGAAATTATGTGTGATGCTAGTGATTATGCTGTAGGTGATGTTCTAGGGCAAAGACTTGATAAGAAATTAAATGTTATTCAATATGCTAGTAAAACTCTAGACAATGCCCAGAGAAATTATGCTACTACTGAAAAAGAATTTTTAGCAGTTGTTTCTGCTTGTGATAAGTTCAGACCTTATATTGTTGATTCTAAAGTAACTATTCACATTGATCATGCTGCAATTAAATACCTTATGGAAAAGAAAGATGCTAAACCTAGACTTATTAGATAGGTTCTCTTGCTACAAGAATTTGATTTACATATTATTGATAGAAAGGGAGCTGAGAACCCCGTTGCAGACAACTTGTCTAGGTTAGAGAATGTTCTTGATGACCCACTACCTATTGATGATAGCTTTCCTGATGAACAATTGGTTGTCATAAATGCTTCTCGAACTGTTCCGTGGTATGCTGATTATGCTAATTACATTGTTGCTAAATTTATACCACCTAGTTTCACATACCAGCAAAAGAAAAAGTTTTTCTATGATTTAAGACATTACTTTTGGGATGACCCACATCTTTATAAAGAAGGAGTAGATGGTGTTATTAGACTTTGTGTACCTGAGCATTAATAGGAACAGATCCTACGCAAGTGTCACTCCGAGGCTTATGGAGGGCACCACGCTGGAGATAGAACTGCACATAAGGTATTGCAATTCGGTTTTTATTGGCCTACTCTCCTCAAGGATGCCCGTAAGTTTGTCTTATCTTGTGATGAATGTCAAAGAATTGGTAACATTAGTAGACGTCAAGAAATGCCTATGAATTATTCACTTGTTATTGAACCATTTGATGTTTGGGGCTTTGATTACATGGGACCGTTTCCTTCCTCTAATGGGTATACACATATTTTAGTTGCTGTTGATTACGTTACTAAGTGGGTAGAGGCTATTCCAACTAGTAGTGCTGATCATAACACCTCTATTAAGATGCTTAAAGAAGTTATTTTTCCGAGGTTTGGAGTCCCTAGATATTTAATGACTGAAGGTGGTTCACATTTTATTCATGGTGCTTTTCGTAAAATGCTTGCTAAGTATGATGTTAATCATAGAATTGCATCCCCTTATCACCCATAGTCTAGTGGTCAAGTAGACATGAGTAATAGAGAGCTCAAATTAATTTTGCAAAAGACTGTTAATAGATCTAGAAAGAATTGGTCTAAGAAACTTGATGATGCATTATGGGCCTATAGAACTGCCTATAAAAATCCTATGGGTATGTCTCCGTATAAGATGGTTTATGGAAAAGCATGTCACTTACCTCTTGAACTAGAACATAAGGCATATTGGGCTATTAAAGAACTCAATTATGATTTCAAACTTGCTGGTGAGAAGAGGTTATTTGACATTAGCTCACTTGATGAATGGAGAACCCAAGCCTATGAAAATGCCAAATTGTTTAAAGAAAAAGTTAAAAGAAGGCATGACAAAAGGATACAAAAGCGTGAGTTTAAAATAGGTGATTATGTATTGTTATACAACTCTTGTTTAAGAATTTTTGCAGGAAAACTTTTCTCTAAATGGGAAGGTCCTTACATCATCGAGGAAGTCTATCGTTCCGGTGCCATAAAAATCAATAACTTCGAAGGCACAAATCCGAAGGTGGTGAACGGTCAAAGAATCAAACATTATATCTCATGTAATGCCATAAATGTTGAAACCAGTATTATTGAAACCGTAACCCCGGAGGAATACATAAGGGACACTTTCCAGAACGTTTCAGACTCCGAAAAGGAATAGGTACGTGGTATGGTAAGTAAACCGACTCCAAAACAGTTCTAATGGCAATTTTTCTCCGTTTTGGAATATTTAAGAAAATAGGAAAATAAGAAGCAGTCCGGGAAGGACACGAGGCTTCCACAGGGGTGGGAGGCGCGCCCTACCCCCTGGGCACGCCCCTGCCTCGTGGGCACCTCGTGTGCCCTCCGGACTCCGTTTTCTTGCACGGTACTTCTTTTGGTCGATAAAAATTCCTTATATAATCTCCTGAAGGTTTTGACCACCGTATCACGCAAATATCCACTGTTTTTGTTTTGAGTTGTTTCTGCCGCAGATTAGAGCAGTATGTCGTCCCAGGATTCGGATGGAGAAAGCTATGTGGCTGACTACCTTGCAGACCCTAAGGTCTACGGGGATTTGGAGCATTGTGGTTGGACCACGGAGGAGGAAGAAGACTATGAGCCTAAAGGAAAGGGAGAGACGAGCTCAGATGAAGATGAAGTCCCATTACCTCAACCTGGGGACATGCATCTGGAGTTTAAAAAGTCAAGCCACCCTGATAGAGAAGAGAAACCTAAGATCGAGTTTATCCCTTTTCGCCTCTTGCAGGAGAACAAACAGGAATTGTGCAAAAAGATATTAAGTCTTGAGCGGGAGATCCAGGACCTAAGGGGGCAAATTTCCATCCTCAAGCGCAAGTTAAGGAAGAAGCCTACCTCATCAACAACTCCATCTTCTCCACCTCCGAAGAAAGAGACATAATCACATGGGTATGGGCACTCCCCTTGGCAACTGCCAAGCTTGGGGGAGGTGCCCCGGTATCGTATCACCATCACACTCCTATCTTTACCATTTGTCTTAGTTTGATCCTTTTAGTTATATCTTGATCTAGTAGAATAAAGTTTTAGTATGATTTAGTTCTGAGTTTTGCCTTATGATCCCTTCTATGTAATCGAGTCCGTGAGCTATATATAATAAAGATTAGTGTTGAGTCAAGGGCTTGATTATTTTCTTATGATCTTGAGGGAATAAACGAATAAAAAATAAATAAAAATAAATAAAGAGATCACATTGATCTTATGGAGAGTAATGACTTCACATATAAAGAGTATGATGATTAAAAGTTGTTGAGAGTTGACAAACATAGTTTTGGTCATCGTTGCAATTAATAGGAAGTAATAAAGAAAGAGAGGTTTCACATATAAATATGCTATCTTGGACATCTTTTATGATTGTGAGCACTCATTAAAATATGGCATGCTAAAGAGTTGATGTTGGACAAGGAAGACAACGTAATGGGTTATGTTTTCTTATATCTAAAATAAAGTATATTGTCATGGATCATCCAACATGTTGAGCTTGCCTTTCTCCCTCATGCTAGCCAATTCTTTGCACCAAGTAGAGATACTACTTGTGCTTCCAAATACCCTTAAACCCAGTTTTGCCATGAGAGTCCACCATATCTACCTATGGATTGAGTAAGATCCTTCAAGTAAGTTGTCATCGGTGTAAGCAATAAAAAATTGCTCTCTAAATATGTATGATTTATTAGTGTGGAGAAAATAAGCTTTATACGATCTTGTGATGTGGAAGAAATAAAAGCGACGGACTGCATAATAAAGGTCCATATCACAAGTGGCAATATAAAGTGGCGTTCTTTTGCATTAAGATTTCATGCATCCAACCATGAAAGTGCATGACAACCTCTGCTTCCCTCTGCGAGGGGCCTATCTTTTACTTTTATTTTCTACCTTTATGCAAGAGTCATGGTGATCTTCACCTTTCCTTTTTACATTTTATCCTTTGGCAAGCACATTGTGTTGGAAAGATCCTGATATATATATATATATATATATATATATATATATCCAATTGGATGTAAGTTAGCATGAATTATTATTGTTGACGTTACCCTTGAGGTAAAAGGTTGGGAGGCGAAACTATAAGGCGCTATCTTTCTCTGTGTCCGATTAAAACTCCATAACCACAAGTATTGCGTGAGTGTTAGCAATTGTGAAAGACTAAATGATAGTTGAGTATGTGGACTTGCTGAAAAGCTCTTATATTGACTCTTTCTGATGTTATGATAAATTGCAATTGCCTCAATGACTGAGATTATAGTTTGTTAGTTCTCAATGAAGTTTCTGATCATACTTTACATTGTGAATAGATTATTACTTGAGCATAAGAAATCATATGATAATATCCATATATGTTGCTGTTATAAGAATGATCATGATGCCCTCATGTCCGTATTTTATTTTATCGACACCTCTATCTCTAAACATGTGGACATATTTATCGTTATAGGCTTCCGCTTGAGGACAAGCGAGGTCTAAGCTTGGGGGAGTTGATACGTCCATTTTGCATCATGCTTTTATATCAATATTTATTGCATTATGGGCTGTTATTACACGTTATGTCACAATATTTATGCCAATTCTCTCTTATTTTACAAGGTTTACATGAAGAGGGAGAATGCCGGCAGCTGGAATTCTGGGCTGGAAAAGGAGCAAATATTTGAGACCTATTCTGCACAACTCCAAAAGTCCTGAAACTCCACAGAAGTTATTTTTGGGGAATAATAAAAAATACTAAGCGAAGAAAATACCAGAGGGGGCCCACACCCTGGCCACGAGGGTGGGGGCGCGCCCTACCCCTCTGGGCGCGCCCCCTGCCTCGTGGGTCCCCTGGCAGGCCTCCGGTGCCCATCTTCTGCTATATGAAGTATTTTGTCTGAGAAAAAATCATAAGCAAGCTTTCGAGAAGAAACTCCGCCGCCACGAGGCGGAACCAATCTAGGGCTCCGGCAGAGCTGTTCTGCCGGGGAAACTTCCCTCCGGGAGGGGGATATCATCGCCATCGTCATCACCAATGATCCTCTCATCGGGAGGGGGTCAATCTCCATCAACATCTTCACCAGCACCATCTCCTCTCAAATCCTAGTTCATCTCTTGTATCCAGTCTTTGTCCCAAAGCCTCAGATTGGTACCTGTAGGTTGCTAGTAGTGTTGATTACTCCTTGTAGTTGATGCTAGTTGGTTTATTTGGTGGAAGATCATATGTTCAGATCCTATATGCATATTAATACCCCTCTGATTATGAACATGAATATGCTTTGTGAGTAGTTACGTTTGTTCCTGAGGACATGGGAGAAGTCTTGCTATTAGTAGTCATGTGAATTTGGTATTCGTTCGATATTTTGATGAGATGTATGTTGTCTCTCCTCTAGTGGTGTTATGTGAACGTCGACTACATGACACTTCACCAGTGTTTGGGCCTAGAGGAAGGCATTGGGAAGTAATAAGTAGACGATGGGTTGCTAGAGTGACAGAAGCTTAAACCCTAGTTTATGCGTTGCTTCGTAAGGGGCTGATTTGGATCCATATGTTTCATGCTATGGTTAGGTTTACCTTAATACTTCTTTTGTAGTTGCGGATGCTTGCAATAGGGGTTAATCATAAGTGGGATGCTTGTCCAAGTAAGGACAGCACCCAAGCACCGGTCCACCCACATAACAAATTATCAAAGTACCGAACGTGAATCATATGAACGTGATGAAAACTAGCTTGACGATAATTCCCATGTGTCCTCAGGAGCGCTTTTCTCTATATAAGAGTTTGCCCAGGCTTGTCCTTTGCTACAAAAAGAATTGGGCCACCTTGCTGCACTTTATTTACACTTGTTACTTGTTACTCGTTACAAACTACCTTATCACAAAACTATCTGTTACCAATAATTTCAGTGCTTGCAGGGAATACCTTGCTGAAAACCGCTTATCATTTCCTTCTGCTCCTCGTTGGGTTCGACACTCTTACTTATCGAAAGGACTATGATAGATCCCCGATACTTGTGGTTCATCAATACTCTGGGCCCCTCGTGTGATCCGACCAGGATAAGCATGGCCATGCGACAAGGATTATGAGATAATCCGGATAGTGGTCGGCATCACTGGAACGAGAAAGAGGCCGGGCTTGCACAAGGATGACAGACTCGCCTTGAGCTCGACAACATATATCGTGTGGCAAAAGGAATGGAAGTGTGATGTACAGGTTCGCTAACCAGCTTCATACTCTGCTTGGTGTTCGGCATGCCTTGCTAGAGGCCGCTACCAACCGTGCAGTTCGGAGGTGATCCGAACTGCAACCAAGCCGACTTGAACCTAAGGGGTCGCGCGCTTAAGGGAAGGAACCTACGAGGTCGGATCCGAGGACACTGGTCGGAAGTGATCCGAGTTGTATTCGGATTGTGGTTGAGTAGACTTATGGGCTTTAGGGTTCGTGCGAGGCCCAAGTGTTGAGCCCACGACGGACGCCTATATAAAGTGGAGGTGCGGCACACTCATGCGGAGGATTTTGCTTCGGCGCTATCACTAGGGTTTGCATGTGTTGCGAATAGACACCTCCACTCGCCGCCGACTGTGTGACCGGACCTAGCAGTCCGCCGCACGGTGTTCCTCCTACACGCATGGATACCGTTAGAGGCGGTGCACCTGCGCCGCTCCGGCGAACTTGTACGTGGGATCGGACGACCGGCTGTTCGAGGGAGATCGGACGAGGAGGAGACGATCCACGCAGACGCGCTGCCCCAACTCTTCTTCCGCTACACGGCACTGCGCGTCTAGTGGTAATGCACTGGAACCATCTCCCGTAGCATGTTCCTGGTTGTTCTGCGCGTAGAAAAAAATTTATTTGCAGTCGACGCACCCTACGGTAGAACCCAATAGTGGTATCAGAGTCTCTGCTATAGGATTGGGATTCAGATCGTATGCATATTAGATATGTGGAGGCGGCAGATGAGATCTGTTGTCGTTGATGAGATTGGATGTGTGCATGGTTGATGAGATCAACTGCACATGGGGATCGAAGTGGCTATGTTTTCTATGAATCGGGATCGATGAGGTCGTGACATGATCTACCCCTATCAGTCGGTTTTCCGCCATCGGGGTTAACAGTGAAACGTAAATCCGAATCGGATTCGCGATGATCGATTGTGATTTCCGAAAACATCGGGACCGCTGTGTGCGTAGCGCCTTGTATTTCGTACACGATCACTCCAACCGGTAGAATGCGATTATATGCATAAATTTATTTTGCAGGGTTTGATCTGAATAGTATGGCTCATGTGTATGTGATGCATGTGTGTAAATTGTACATGGCCTGCGTGTCAAGTTTGTCAGCCGGCAGGAGCCAAAGTGTTGTCATTATATTGTATAACTACCTGCGTGTTGACTTGTGACTCTATGTAAAATTCATTACTAGTTGTAGTAGTTGGATAATAGAGATCAGGTTGGTGGCTTGGCGTCCCGGCGTGATAAACAAGATGGAGTTCCTAGATGGTCATCGGAGTCGGAGCTGACCTGGAAGAACGTCCATGAAGGAGCCATACTATTTCACAATATATGTTTATTTGTGATTGTTATGCTTCTTGTTTTCTATGCATGTTAGAATGGTAGAAAGATCCCTCATGAATATCAAGTGAATTGCCATCCCCGATGTTGCACCTTCGCACGTCAAGTACGTCTAGTAGTGGGCTCACAAAATTGGGGTCCTGCTGGGTGTCCTTGAACTGAAGGGTTCGTGTCGGACACGGACATGCACTGGATCAGGTTAACTTGACAAGGCTATCAAAACGGTTTTGGGCCTTGTGGCAAGAAGGTTGGGGGCCGGGATACCTTCCCGACCGACAGGAGTCGTATAGAGATACGATTAGCAAGGAGTTGCTTACCAGATAGGCATGTTGTCTAGCAGTGATGTTGAAGCTCACTAGTCGCATGTGCTAGTCGGATCCTGAATCACTGAGAGTTTGCAGAGGGATGCTGACTTCAGTGGGAGTATTTCTGTTTAAGGCTAGAATTACTCTACATAAACACATTGCTTAGTGATTGCATATTTTTTGTTGTAGATCAATGGCACCACCTGCTCAACCCAACTTTGCATTGAAATCAATTCTCGAAAAGGATAAACTGAATGGAACAAACTTTACCACCTGGTATAGAAATCTGAGAATTGTTCTCAAGCATGATAAAAAGGAACATGTTCTAGAGGATTCTCTTCCAGAGGAACCTGCCGATAATGCTAGTCCCACAACTAAGAATGCCTACCAGAAACTCGTTGATGAATCAACGGAGATCAGCTGTCTGATGCTGGCTTGTATGGAGCCCGATTTGCAACAGCATTTCGAAAATGTTGAGGCTGACGATATGATCTCGAGTCTCAAGAGCATGTTTCAGACACAGGCTAGGACCAAAAGGTTCAACGTCCGGCGATCCTTGATGGATTGCAAGCTGAAGGAAGGTGATCCACGGAGCCCACATGTGATCAAGATGATCGGATATGTGCAAGCTTTGGATCGGTTGGGCTTGCCGCTCTTGGATGAGCTAGCTACTAATGCAGTTCTGGGTTCTCTTCCACCCAGCTATGGGACGGTCATCTCGAAATATCATATGCATGGCATGGATAAGAAGCTCACTGAATTGCATGGGATGCTCAAAGTGGCAGAGTAGGATATTAAGAAAGGCACGCATCAAGTGTTGATGATGCAGAGTTCAAGAAGTGTTGGTCTAAGAAGAAGGCTAAGGCAAAGGGCACGGAGATGGTAACCTCCGCCGCTGCGCCGAAGTCTAGACCGGACTCGAAGACCATTTGCTATCATTGCAAGGAAACTGGTCATTGGAAGAGGAACTGTAGCAAGTGGCTTGCAGAGCATGGCAAGAAGGTCGGGAATGCTGCTTCAGGCAAAGGTACACTTGTTGCATATGTTATAGACATTTACCTTGCTGACATACCTAGTAGCTCTGGGGTATTTGATACCTGATCGGTTGTTCATATTTGCAACTCGATGCAGGGGCTGGTAAGAACTAGGCGTGTGGCACAAGGGGAGATTGACATCAGGGTCGACAACAAAGCAAGAGTTGCTGCGTTGGAGGTCGGCACGATGCAGCTCCAGCTTCCTTCTGGATTTATTTTGGAATTGAATAATTGTTATTACATTCCTGCACTTAGTCGGAACATTATTTCTGCCTCATGTTTGATGAGTCAGGGTTACGAATTCAATTTAAAGGACAATGGTTGTTCATTTTATTTGAATATTGTGTTCCACGGCTAGCACCCATTGTTGATGGGCTATTTATATTGAATCTGGAACAGGAACCGGTCTATAATGTGGATGTCAAGAGGCATAAGCCTAATCAGATAAATTCGACGTACTTCTGGCATTGCCGGCTTGGACACATTAGTCTAAAACGCATGAAGAAGCTCCATGATGATGGGCTCCTAACTTCTTCCGACTTTGGGTCATTTGAGACATGCGAATCATGCTTGCTCGGCAAGATGAATAAGTCTCCTTTCACAAAGATTTGCGAGAGGGCGCCCGAGCTATGGAAACTGATACACAGTGATGTGTGTGGACCAGTGAGCACAACTGCCAGAGGTGGCTATCAGTACTTCGTGACTTTCACCGACGACTTGAGTAGATATGGATGTATCTATTTGATGAGGCACAAGTCGGAAACTTTTGAAAAGTTCAAAGAGTTTCAGAACGAGGTTGAGAATCAGCTCGGCAAGACTATAAAACTTCTACGATCAGATCGTGGAGGTGAGTACATGAGCCAAGAGTTTGATGATCTTCTGAAAAGCCGAGGTATAGTACCTCAGCTCACACCTCCGGGTACGCCACAGATAAACGGCGCGTCGGAACGGAGGAATCGTACCTTGTTGGACATGGACCGGTCAATGATGAGCAAATCGGATTTACCCTTGTCATTTTGGGATACGCTCTAGAAACTACAGCTTTCACACTTAACAGGGTACCATCAAAATCCGTAGACAAGACACCACATGAGATGTGGACCGGGAAGAGTCCCAGTTTATCTTTTCTAAAGATTTGGGGCTATGAAGCATTTGTCAAGCGACTTATGTTAGACAAGCTTACACCCAAATCGGATAAATGCATATTCGTGGGATATTCGAGGGAAACCTTGGGATATAGCTTCTACAACCGGGAAGAGAACAAAGTGTTTGTTGCTCAGAATGGGGTTTTCCTTGAGAAAGAGTTTCTCAGTCGGGAGGCCAGTAGGAGGATGGTCCGACTTGAAGAAATTCGAGTACCACTCGGGGACGGCTCGGCGGGAAATAGAATCATACCTGAGTCAGTCAAGGAACCCGTAGTGGAAGCGGCACCGGAACCACAGAGGTCGGAAAGATTGTGCAGAGTGCGCGATGTACTGTTGCTCGAAAGCGACGAGCCGGCCACATATGCAGAAGAGATGGTGAGCCCAGATTCCGAGGCATGGCTGGAGGCCATGAGATCTGAGTTAAAGTCCATGGATGAGAATCAAGTCTGGAACTTGGTTGATCCGCCGCCTGGCGTAACAGCCATTGGTTGCAAATTGGTCTTTAAGAAGAAAACCGATGTGGATGGAAATGTTCAGATCCACAAAGCTCGGCTTGTCGCTAAGGGTTATGGACAAGTTCAAGGAATTGACTACAACGAGACTTACTCGCCGGTAGCGATGCTGAAGTCGGTGAGGATCGTACTAGCTATTAGCTGCATATTTTGATTACGAGATATGGCAGATGGATGTCAAGACGGCTTTCCTTCACAGAAATTTAACCGAGGACGTGTATATGATACAGCCCGAGGGTTTTGTCGATCCGACTAGCACTAGTAAGGTATGCAAGCTCAAGAGATCCATTTATGGGTTGAGGCAAGCATCTCGGAGTTGGAACATTCGTTTTGATGAGGTCGTCACTGGTTTCGTTTTCATCAAAAGCGAAGAGGACTCTTGTTTATACAAGAAGTTAAGTGGGAGCTCGATAGTGTTTTTTATCTTGTATGTGGATGACATACTACTGATCGGAATGATGTTTCGATGCTGAACTTGATCAAGGAGTCATTGAATGGCAAGTTTTCGATGAAGGACCTTGGTGAGGCAATGTACATTTTAGGCATTAAGATCTATAGAGATAGATCGAGGAGGCTGCTCGGCTTAAGCCAGAGCACCTACGTAGATAAAGTGTTGAAGCGGTTCAACATGAGTGAGGCGAAGAAACGGTTCTTGCCACTCTCACATGGTATAAGGCTAAGAGAGACTCAGAGTCCTTCGACATCTGATGAGCGAAGCAGGATGAGTAGGATTCCGTATGCCTCGGCAATCGGATCCACCATGTATGCCATGATATGTACAAGGCCAGATGTTGCTTTTGCAATAAGCCTAACAAGCAGATACCAGGCCAACCCAGGTGAGAGTCACTGGGCAGCGGTACAGACTATTTTGAAGTACCTGAAAAGGACTAAAGAGATGTTCCTAGTTTATGGAGGTGAGGAAGAGCTCGTCGTAAGGGGTTACGCCGACGCTAGTTCCCAAACTGACAGAGATGATTGTCGATCACAGTCCGGTTCGTGTACGTCATGAATGGAGGAGCAGTGAGCTGGATAAGTTCCAAGCAAGACACGGTGGCCGATTCTACCACAGAAGCCGAATACATTGCGGCTTGTGAAGCTGTGAAGGAGGGTGTTTGGATCCGGAACTTTCTAGATGATCTTGGTATTTTCCTAGCCTCGGTAAAACCGTTGGACCTTTATTGTGATAATTCTGGTGCCATCGCACAAGCCAAGGAGCCGAGGAATCACCACAAGACCAGACACATAGATCGGAAATATCACCTGATACGAAAGATCATAAAGAATGGTGATGTAGAGTTATGCAAAATTCACACGGATGCAAATGTTGCAGATCCGTTGACTAAGCCGCTTCCACAACCCAAGCATGAGGGGCACGTTAGTGAAGGAAATATGCCCTAGAGGCAATAATAAAGTTATTATTTATTTCCTTATATCATGATAAATGTTTATTATTCATGCTAGAATTGCATTAACCGGAAACATAATACATGTGTGAATACATAGACAAACATAGTGTCACTAGTATGCCTCTACTTGACTAGCTCGTTGATCAAAGATGGTTATGTTTCCTAGCCATAGACATGAGTTGTCATTTGATTAACGGGATCACATCATTAGGAGAATGACGTGATTGACTTGACCCATTCCGTTAGCTTAGCACACGATCGTTTAGTATGTTGCTATTGCTTTCTTCATGACTTATACATGTTCCTATGACTATGAGATTATGCAACTCCCGTTTACCGGAGGAACACTTTGTGTGCTACCAAATGTCACAACGTAACTGGGTGATTATAAAGGTGCCCTATAGGTGTCTCCGAAGGTACTTGTTGGGTTGGCGTATTTCGAGATTAGGATTTGTCACTCTGATTGTCGAAGAGGTATCTCTGGGCCCACTCGGTAATGCACATCACTTAAGCCTTGCAAGCATTGCAACTAATGAGTTAGTTGCGGGATGATGTACTACGGAACGAGTAAAGAGACTTGCCGGTAACAAGATTGAACTAGGTATTGAGATACCGATGATCGAATCTCGGGCAAGTAACATACCGATGACAAAGGGAACAACGTATGTTGTTATGCGGTCTGACCGATAAAGATCTTCGTAGAATATGTGGGAGTCAATATGAGCATCCAGGTTCCGCTATTTGTTATTGACCAGAGACGTGTCTCGGTCATGTCTACATAGTTCTCGAACCCGTAGGGTCCGCACGCTTAAAGTTTCGATGACAGTTATATTATGAGTTTATATGTTTTGATGTACTGAAGGTTTTTCAGAGTCCCGGATGTGATCACGGACATGACGAGGAGTCTCGAAATGGTCGAGACATGAAGATTGATATATTGGAAGCCTATATTTGGATATCGGAAGTGTTCCGGGTGAAATCGGGATTTTACCGGAGTACCGGAGGGGTTACCGGAACCCCCCGGGGGTTAATGGGCCATAGTGGGCCTTATTTGAGAAGAGGAGAGGCGGCCAGAGCAAGGGCCGCGTGCCCCTCCCCCTAGTCCGAATAGGACAAGAAGAGGGGGACGGCGCCCCCCTTCCTTCTTCTCCTCCACCTCTTTCCCCCTCTTCTCCTAGTCCAACAAGGAAAAGGGAGGGAGTCCTACTCCCGGTGGGAGTAGGACTCCTCCTGGCGCGCCCCCTCCTGGCCGGCCGCACCTCCCCCTTGCTCCTTTATATACGGGGGCAGGGGGCACCCTAGAGACACAACAATTGATCGTTTGATCTTTTAGCCGTGTGCGGTGCCCCCCTCCACCATAATCCACCTCGATAATATCGTAGCGGTGCTTAGGCGAAGCCCTGCGTCGGTAGAACATCATCATCGTCACCACGCCGTCGTGCTGACGAAACTCTCCCTCAACACTCGGCTGGATCGGAGTTCGAGGGATGTCATTGGGCTGAACGTGTGCTGAACTCGGAGGTGTCGTGCGTTCGGTACTTGATCGGTCAGATCATGAAAACGTACGACTACATCAACCGCGTTGTGCTAACGCTTCCGCTTTCGGTCTATGAGGGTACGTGCACACACTCTCCCCACTCATTGCTATGCATCACCATGATCTTGCGTGTGCGTAGGATTTTTTTTGAAATTACTACATTCCCCAACAGTGGTATCAGAGCCTGGTTTTATGCGTTGATGTTATATGCACGAGTAGAACACAAGTGAGTTGTGGGCGATATAAGTCATACTGCTTACCAGCATGTCATACTTTGGTTCGGCGGTATTGTTGGATGAAGCAGCCTGGACCGACATTACGCGTACGCTTACGCGAGACTGGTTCCACCGACGTGCTTTGCACATAGGTGGCTGGCGGCTGTCAGTTTCTCCAACTTTAGTTGAACCGAGTGTGGCTGTGCCCGGTCCTTGCGAAGGTTAAAACAGCACCAACTTGACAAACTATCGTTGTGGTTTTGATGCGTAGGTAAGAACGGTTCTTTCTAAGCCCGTAGCAGCCACGTAAAACTTGCAACAACAAAGTAGAGGACGTCTAACTTGTTTTTGCAGGGCATGTTGTGATGTGATATGGTCAAGACATGATGCTAAATTTTATTGTATGAGATGATCATGTTTTGTAACCGAGTTATCAGCAACTGGCAGGAGCCATATGGTTGTCGCTTTATTGTATGCAATGCAATCGCCCTGTAATGCTTTACTTTATCACTAAGCGGTAGCGATAGTCGTAGAAGCATAAGATTGGCGAGACGACAACGATACTACGATGGAGATCAAGGTGTCGCGCCGGTGAAGATGGTGATCATGACGGTGCTTCGGAGATGGAGATCACAAGCACAACATGATGATGGCCATATCATATCACTTATATTGATTGCATGTGATGTTTATCTTTTATGCATCTTATCTTGCTTTGATTGACGGTAGCATTATAAGATGATCCCTCACTAAATTATCAAAGTATAAGTATTCTCCCTGAGTATGCACCATTGCGAAAGTTCTTCGTGCTGAGACACCACGTGATGATCGGGTGTGATAGGCTCTACGTTCAAATACAACGGGTGCAAAACAATTGCACACGCGGAATACTCAGGTTAAGCTTGGCGAGCCTAGAATATAACAGATATGGCCTTGGAACACGGAGACCAAAAGGTCGAGCGTGAATCATATAGTAGATATGATCAACATAGTGATGTTCACCGTTGAAACTACTCCATCTCACGTGATGATCGGACATAGTTTAATTGATATGGATCACGTGATCACTTAGAGGATTAGAGGGATGTCTATCTAAGTGGGAGTTCTTAAGTAATATGATTAATTGAACTTTAATTTATCATGAACTTAGTCCTGGTAGTATTAGCATATCTATGTTGTAGATCAATAGCTCGCGATGTTGCTCCCCGTTTAATTTTTATATGTTCCTAGAGAAAACTAAGTTGAAAGATGTTAGTAGCAATGATGAGAATTGGATCCATGATCTGAGGTTTATCCTCATTGCTGCACAGAAGAATTATGTCCTTGATGCACCGCTAGGTGACAGACCTATTGCAGGAGCAGATGCAGACGTTATGAACGTTTGGCTAGCTCAATATGATGACTACTTGATAGTTTAGTGCGCCATGCTTAACGGCTTAGAATCGGGACTTCAAAGACGTTTTGAACGTCATGGACCATATGAGATGTTCCAGGAGTTGAAGTTAATATTTCAAGCAAATACCCGAGTTGAGAGATATGAAGTCTCCAACAAGTTCTATAGCTAAAAGATGGAGGAGAATAGCTCAAGCAGTGAGCATGTGCTCAGATTGTCTGGGTACTACAATCGCTTGAATCAAGTGGGAGTTAATCTTCCAGATAAGATAGTGATTGATAGAATTCTCTAGTCACCATCACCAAGTTAGTATAACTTCGTGATGAACTATATGGAAGGGATAACGGAAACAATTCTCAAGCTCTTCGTGATGCTGAAGTCGACGAAGGTAGAAATCAAGAAAAACATCAAGTGTTGATGGTTGACAAGACCACTAGTTTCAAGAAAAGGGCAAAGGGAAGAAGGGGAACTTCAAGAAGAACGGCTAGCAAGTTGCTGCTCGAGTGAAGAAGCCCAAGTCTGGACCTAAGCCTGAGACTAAGTGCTTCTACTGCAAAGGGACTGGTCACTGGAAGCGGAACTACCCCAAGTGATTGGCGGATAAGAAGGATGGCAAAGTGAACATAAGTATATTTGATATACATGTTATTGATGTGTACTTTACTAGTGTTTATAGCAACCCCTTAGTATTTGATACTAGTTCAGTTGCTAAGATTAGTAACTCGAAACAGGAGTTGCAGAATGAACAGAGACTAGTTAAGGGTGAAGTAACGATGTGTGTTGGAAGTAGTTCCAAGATTGATATGATCATCATCGCACATTCCCTATACTTTCGGGATTAGTGTTGAACCTAAATAAGTGTTATTTGGTGTTTGCATTGAGCATGAATATGATTTGATCATGTTTATTGCAATACGGTTATTCATTTAAGATAGAGAATAATTGTTGTTCTGTTTACATGAATAAAACCTTATATGGTTACACACCCAATGAAAATGGTTCGTTGGATCTCGATCATAGTGATACACATATTCATAATATTGAAACCAAAAGATGCAAAGTTAATTATGATAGTGCAACTTATTTGTGGCACTGCCGTTTAGGTCATATTGGTGTAAAGCGCATGAAGAAACTCCATGCTGATGGGCTTTTGGAATCACTTGATTATGAATCACTTGATGCTTGCGAACCATGCCTTATGGGCAAGATGACTAAGACTCCGTTCTCCGGAACAATGGATCGAGCAACTGACTTATTGGAAATAATACATACTGATGTTTGCGATCCGATGAGTGTTGAGGCTCGCGGCGGGTATCGTTATTTTCTGACGTTCACAGATGATTTGAGCAAATATGGGTATATCTACTTGATGAAACATAAGTTTGAAACAGTTGAAAAGTTCAAAGAATTTCAGAGTGAAGTGGAAAATCATCGTGACAAGAAAATAAAGTTTCTACGATTTGATCGTGGAGACAAATTTTTTAGTTACGAGTTTGGTCTTCAATTAAAACAATGTGGAATAGTTTCACAAATTCGTGCCACCAGGAACACCACAACATAATGGTGTGTCCGAACGTCATAACCGTACTTTATTGGATATAGTGCAATCTATGATGTTTCTTACCGATTTACCACTATCATTTTGGGGTTATGCATTAGAGACAGCTGCATTCACATTAAATAGGGCACCATCTAAATCCATTGAGACGACGCCTTATGAATTGTGGTTTGGAAAAAAACCAAAGTTGTCGTTTCTTAAAATTTGGGGTTGCGATGCTTATGTGAAAAAGTTTCATCCTGATAAGCTCAAACCCAAATCGGATAAATGTGTCATCATAGGATACCCAAAGGAGACAGTTGGGTACGCCTTCTATCACAGATCCGAAGGCAAGATATTCGTTGCTTATAATGGATCCTTTCTAGAGAAGGAGTTTCTCTCGAAAGAAGTGAGTGGGAGGAAAGTAGAACTTGATGAGGTAACTGTACCTGCTCCCCTATTGGAAAGTAGTTCATCACAGAAATCTGTTCCTGTGACTACTACACCAATTAGTGAGGAAGCTAATGATGATGATCATGTAACTTCAAATCAAGTTAGTACCGAACCTCGTAGGTAAACCAGAGTGAGATCCGCACCAGAGTGGTACGGTAATCCTGTTCTGGAGGTTACTTGACCATGACGAACCTACGAACTATGAGGAAGCGATGATGAGCCCAGATTCCGGGAAATGGCTTGAGGCCATGAAATCTGAGATGAGATCCATGTATGAGAACAAAGTATGGACTTTGATTGACTTGCCCAATGATCGGCGAGCCATTGAGATTAAATGGATCTTCAAGAGGAAGACGGACGCTGATAGTAGTGTTACTATCTACAAAGCTAGAATTGTCGCAAAAGATTTTCGACAAGTTCAAGATGTTGACTACGATGAGAGTTTCTCACTCGTATCTATGCTTAAGTCTGTCCGAATCATGTTAGCAATTGCCGCATTTTATGAAATCTGGCAAATGGATAACAAAAATTGCAATCCTTAAATGGATTTATTAAAGAAGAGTTGTATATGATACAACCAGAAGGTTTTGTCAATCCTAAAGGTGCTAACAAAATATGCAAGCTCCAACGATCCATCTATGGACTGGCGTAAGCATCTCGGAGTTGGAATATACGCTTTGATAAGTTGATCAAAGCATATAGTTTTATACAGACTTGCGGTGAAGCCTGTATTTACAAGAAAGTGAGTGGGAGCACTACAGCATTTCTGATAAGTATATGTGAATGACATATTGTTGATCGGAAATAATGTAGAATTATTATGCAAAGCATAACGGAGTGTTTGAAAGGAGTTTTTCAAAGAAAGACCTCGGTGAAGCTGCTTACATATTAAGCATCAAGATCTATAGAGATAGATCAAGACACTTGATAAGTTTTTTCAATGAGTATATACCTTGACAAGATTTTGAAGTAGTTCAAAATGGAACAGTCAAAGAAAGAGTTCTTGCCTGTGTTACAAGGTGTGAAATTGAGTAAGACTCAAAGCCAGACCACGGCAGAAGATAGAAAGAGAATGAAAGTCATTCCCTATGCCTTGGCCATAGGTTCTATAAAGTATGCCATGCTGTGTACCAGATCTATTGTATACCCTACATTGATTTTGTCAAGGGAGTACAATAGTGATCTAGGAGTAGATCACTGGACAGCGGTCAAAATTATCCTTAGTGGAATAAGGATATGTTTCTCGATTATGGAGGTGACAAAAAGGGTTCGATGCAAATTTTGGCACTGATCCAGATGACTCTAAGTCTCAATCTGGATACATATTGAAAGTGGGAGCAATTAGCTAGAGTAGCTCCGTGCAGAGCATTGTAGACATAGAAATTTGCAAAGTACTTACGGATCTGAATGTGACAGACCCGTTGACTAAAATTATCTCACAAGCAAAACATGATCACACCTTAGTACTCTTTGGGTGTTAATCACATAGCGATGTGAACTAGATTATTGACTCTAGTAAACCCTTTGGGTGTTGGTCACATGACGATGTGAACTATGGGTGTTAATCACATCCGGGACTCCGAACAACCTTCGGTACATCAAAACATATAAACCCATAATATAATTGTCATCGAAACTTTAAGCGTGCGGACCCTACGGGTTCGAGAACTATGTAGACATGACCGAGACATATCTCAGGTCACTAACCAATAGCGGAACCTGGATGCTCATATTGGCTCCTACATATTCTACGAAGATCTTTATCGGTCAAACCGCACAACAACATATGTTGTTCCCTTTGTCATCGGTATGTTACTTGCTCGAGATTCGATCGTCGGTACCATCATACCTAGTTCAATCTCATTACCGGCAAGTCTCTTTACTCGTTCCGTAATGCATCATCCCGCAACGAACTCATTAGTCACATTGCTTGCAAGGCTTATTGTGATGTGCATTACCGAGAGGGCCCAGAGATACCTCTCCGACAATCGGAGTGACAAATTCTAATCTCGATCTATGCCAACTCAACAAACACCATCGGAGACACCTGTAGATCATCTCTATAATCACCCAGTTACGTTGTGACATTTGATAGCACACTAAGTGTTCCTCCGGTATTCGGGAGTTGCATAATCTCATAGTCATAGGAACATGTATGAGTCATGAAGAAAGCAATAGCAATAAACTAAACGATCATAGTGCTAAGCTAACGGATGGGTCTTGTCCATCACATCATTCTCTAATGATGTGATCCCATTCATCAAATGACAACACATGTCTATGGCTAGGAAACTTAACCATCTTTGGTTAACGAGCTAGTCTAGTAGAGGCATACTAGGGACGCTTATGTTTTGTCTATGTATTCACACATGTACTAAGTTTCCGGTTAATACAATTCTAGCATGAATAATAAACATTTATCATGATATAAGGAAATATAAATAACAACTTTATTATTGCCTCTAGGGCATATTTCCTTCATATCAAGCTAAGCCCTATCTAGGTTAAAATAGCCGAGCTACCGGCATGCGACAAGCAACCCATGCCATAGATATATCAGGCCCAAAAATTCATCCCATAAACAAGGTTTATTTTTATTCAGACCATGTTTATTTTTATTTATTTATATATTTTATTTATGATTATTATAAATTTAGATTTGATTTATGTTTATGTTTTACTTATGCTTATTTTCATTTAATTTATTTTTAAAATATGTTATTTTTATATTGTATTAATTTTATTTTAAATTTAGCTTTATTATTTTACTTTATATTTTGTTTTGTGTTTATGCTTATTTTTATTTTATTTAAGTCTACTTTTAATTTAGGTTCTATTTTTTATTTTATTTATGTTTATTTTATTTTATTTCATTTTAGCTTATATTTTATTTCTTTTTAGTTTTAGTTTAGATTTTATTTAGGTTATTCGTGGCGCTTGTCTAAGTACCTATGTGATGTATACAATTCACATGCCAACACTACATTGTGCCTGGGTGCAGATGGAGTCCCAAACTTGTGTTGTCTTAAAACAATGCCATGCCACCACTAACACTATAAAGGTGGCGTACCAAATATGCCCACGCCACCACTATTTCGGAAAAACTGTGATGGCATGGATTGAAAATGGCATGCTACCAATTAAAGGTGTGGCTAACCATTTCACTAGTAGAAAACAGGGCTTTGGTTGGGGCTTGACCAGCCCATTAGTCCCGGTTCAGTCACGAACCGGGACCCATGGGGGCATATGTCCCGGTTCGTGAGCCCAGGGGGCCGGCCGGGGCCTCGTGGGCATTGGTCCCGGTTCGTCTGGACCCATTTGTCCCGGTTCCTCGCACGAACCGGGACCAATAGGCCTCGCTCCTGGCCCACATACATTTGTCCCGGTTCGAGGGGTGGGCTTTAGTCCCGGTTCCAGCCACGAACCGGGACAAATGAGTTGCCTATATATACCCCATCGCCGCAGCAGAGCACTCCACAGTGCTCTGTTTTTTCTGGCCGGCGAGGGGAGGGCATTTGGGTGCTCTAGCTCACCTCCTATGCACATGAGATGTTCGATGAAATGCCTGAGCCACACTAGTTAAGCTTTCTCCTCTCCAAGCTCGACCTCCAAGCTCCATTTTCCCCGAGATTTACATAGGTTTAGCGGTCCGTCACGTCCTGTTCCCGTCTTCACCGTCGATCGCCCGTGCCGATCTCGTCGCCGACACCACCGTGGTGAGCCTCTTGTTCTTATCTTCTTTCTGAAAGAAACGAATTCTTACTTTATATAGATACTTGTCTAATTATATATAATGCATGTAGATGAACCGGCAGTGGATGTATGGTGACAGACACACCTCCGAGTACGTTAAGGGTGCGCATAATTTTCTCGAAGTGGCTGAGGCAAACAAGCAGAAATGTTTTATGTGTTGTCCATGCCCTAGTTGTGGGAATACGAAGTCTTACTCTAACCAGAAAATCCTTCACACCCACTTGCTTTATAAGGGTATCATGCCACACTATAAAGTTTGGACGAGGCACGGAGAAATAGGGGTTATGATGGAAGACAACGAAGAAGAAGAGGACGATGACAACTATGTGCCCCCTGAATACGGTGATGTTGCAACAGGGGAAGCTGCTAAAGATCAAGATCAGGAACCATATGATGTCCCCGATGATGATGATCTCCGCCGGGTCATTGTTGATGCAAGGACACAGTGCGAAAGTCAAAAGGAGAAGCTGAAGTTCGATCGCCTGTTAGAGGATCACAAAAAAGGGTTGTACCCCAATTGCGAAGGTGTCAACACAAAGCTCGGTACCATACTGGAATTGCTGCAGTGGAAGGCAGAGAATGCTGTGCCTGGCAAAGGATTTGAGAAGCTACTAAAAATATTGAAGAAGAAGCTTCCAAAGGATAACGAATTGCCCGACAGTACGTACGCAGCAAAGAAGGTCGTATGCCCTCTAGGATTGGAGGTGCAGAAGATATATGCATGCCCTGATGACTGCATCCTCTACCGTGGTGCGTACGAGGATTTGAACGCATGCCCGGTATGCGGTGCATTGCGGTATAAGATCAGACGAGATGACCCTGGTGATGTTGACGGCGAGTCCCCCAGGAAGAGGGTTCCTGCGAAGGTGATGTGGTATGCTCCTATAATACCACGGTTGAAACGTCTGTTCAGAAACGAAGAGCATGCCAAGTTGATGCGATGGCACAGAGAGGGCAGTAAGAAAGACGGGAAGTTGAGAGCACCCGCTGATGGGTCGCAGTGGAGAAAAATCGAGAGAAACTACTCGGCTGAGTTTGCAGGTGACCCAAGGAACGTATGGTTTGGTTTAAGCGCGAATGGCATTAATCCTTTCGGGGAGCAGAGCAGCAATCACAGCACCTGGCCCGTGACTCTATGTATGTATAACCTTCCTCCTTGGATGTGCATGAAGTGGAAGTTCATTATGATGCCAATTCTCATCCAAGGCCCTAAGCAACCCGGCAACGACATTGATGTGTACCTAAGGCCATTAGTTGAAGAACTTTTACAGCCGTGGAATGGAAACGGTGTACGTGTGTGGGATGAGCACAAACAGGAGGAATTTAACTTGCACGCGTTGCTGTTTGTAACCATCAACGTTTGGCCCGCTCTCGGTAACCTTTCAGGATAGACAAACAAGGGATACCACGCATGCACGCACTGTTTAGCTGACACCGAAAGTATATACCTGGACAAATGAAGGAAGAATGTGTACCTGGGCCATCGTCGATTTCTTCTGACCAACCATCAATGTCGAAAGAAAGGCAAGCATTTCAAAGGCGAGACAGATCACCGGAAGAAGCCCGCCATGCGTACCGGTGATCACGTACTTGCTATGGTCAATGATTTACACGTAATCTTTGGAAAGGGTCCCGGCGGACTAGCTGTTCCGAATGACGCTGAGGGACGCGCACCCATGTGGAAGAAGAAATCTATATTTTGGGACCTACCCTACTGGAAAAACCTAGAGCTCCGCTCTTCAATCGATGTGATGCACGTGACGAAGAACCTTTGCGTGAACCTGCTAGGCTTCTTGGGCGTGTATGGGTAGACAAAAGATACACCTGAAGCACGGGAGGACCTGCAACGTTTGCACGAAAAACACGACATGCCTCCAAAGCAGTATGAAGGTCCTGTCAGCTACGCTCTTACCAAAGAAGAGAAGGAAATCTTCTTTGAATGCCTGCTCAGTATGAAGGTCCCAACTGGCTTCTCATTGAATATAAAGGGAATAATAAATATAGCAGAGAAAAAGTTCCAGAACCTAAAGTCTCATGACTGCCACGTGATTATGACGCAACTGCTTCCGGTTGCATTGAGGGGGCTTCTACCGGAAAACGTCCGATTAGCCATTGTGAAGCTATGTGCATTCTTCAATGCAATCTCTCAGAAGGTGATCGATCCAGAAATCATACCAAGGCTAAGGAGTGATGTGGCGCAATGTCTTGTCAGTTTCAAGCTGGTGTTCCCACCATCCTTCTTCAATATCATGACGCACGTCCTAGTTCATCTAGTCGACGAGATTGTCATTCTGGGGCCCGTATTTCTACACAATATGTTCCCCTTTGAGAGGTTCATTGGAGTCCAAAACAAATATGTCCGTAACCGCGCTAGGCCAGAAGGAAGCATCTCCATGGGCCATCAAACAAAGGATGTCATTGGGTTTTGTGTTGACTTCATTCCTGGCCTTAAGAAGATAGGTCTCCCTATATCGCGGTATGAGGGGAGAATGACTGGAAAAGGCACGCTTGGAGGGGACTCAATAATATGCAGGGACGGGCATTCTTGGTCTCAAGCACACTACACAGTTCTACAGAACTCTACCTTGGTGACCCCGTATGCCGATGAACACAAGAACAGTCTGCGCTCCAAACACCCGGAGCAGTGTGACGACTGGATTGTTGGAAATATGCCCTAGAGGCAATAATAAATTGGTTATTATTATATTTCCTTGTTCATGATAATCGTTTATTATCCATGCTAAAATTGTATTGATAGGAAACTCAGATACATGTGTGGATACATAGACAACACCATGTCCCTAGTAAGCCTCTAGTTGACTAGCTCATTGATCAATAGATGGTTACGGTTTCCTGACCATGGACATTGGATGTCGTTGATAATGGGATCACATCATTAGGAGAATGATGTGATGGACAAGACCCAATCCTAAGCCTAGCACAAGATCGTGTAGTTCGTTTGCTAAGAGCTTTTCTAATGTCAAGTATCATTTCCTTAGACCATGAGATTGTGCAACTCCCGGATACCGTAGGAATGCTTTGGGTGTACCAAACGTCACAACGTAACTGGGTGGCTATAAAGGTGCACTACAGGTATCTCCGAAAGTGTCTGTTGGGTTGGCACGAATCGAGACTGGGATTTGTCACTCCGTGTAAACGGAGAGGTATCTCTGGGCCCACTCGGTAGGACATCATCATAATGTGCACAGTGTGACCAAGGAGTTGATCACGGGATGATGTGAGTTATGGAACGAGTAAAGAGACTTGCCGGTAACGAGATTGAACAAGGTATCGGGATACCGACGATCGAATCTCGGGCAAGTAACATACCGATGGACAAAGGGAATTGTATACGGGATTGATTGAATCCTCGACATCGTGGTTCATCCGATGATATCATCGAGGAGCATGTGGGAGCCAACATGGGTATCCAGATCCCGCTGTTGGTTATTGACCGGAGAGTCGTCTCGGTCATGGCTGCCTGTCTCCCGAACCCGTAGGGTCTACACACTTAAGGTTCGGTGACGCTAGGGTTATAGAGATATTAGTATGCGGTAACCCGAAAGTTGTTCGGAGTCCCGGATGAGATCCCGGACGTCACGAGGAGTTCCGGAATGGTCCGGAGGTAAAGATTTATATATGGGAAGTCTTATTTTGGTCGCCGGAAAAGTTTCGCACTTTATCGGTATTGTACTGGGAGTGCCGAAAGGGGTCCGGGGGTCCACCAAGGGGGTCCACCAGCCCCGGGGGGCCACATGGGCTGTAGGGGGTGCGCCTTGGCCTATATGGGCCAAGGGAACCAGCCCCAAGAGGCCCATGTGCCAAGAGATAAGATAAACGGAGAGTCCTAAAGGGGGAAGGCACCTCCGAGGTGCCTTGGGGGGGAAGGACTCCTCCCTGGCCGCACCCTTCCTTGGAGGAAGGGGCAAGGCTGCGCCCCCCCCCCCTCTCCCTTGGCCCTATATATAGTGGGGGGAAGGGAGGGCAGCAACACCTAAGCCCTGGCGCCTCCCTCTCCCTCCCGTGACACCTCTTCCTCCCCGCTTGCGCTTGGCGAAGCCCTGCCGGGATCCCGCTACTTCCACCACCACGCCGTCGTGCTGCTGGATCTCCATCAACCTCTCCTCCCCCCTTGCTGGATCAAGAAGGAGGAGACGTCGCTGCTCCGTACGTGTGTTGAACGCGGAGGTGCCGTCCGTTCGGCGCTAGGATCATCGGTGATTTGGATCACGACGAGTACGACTCCATCAACCCCGTTCTCTTGAACGCTTCCGCTCGCGATCTACAAGGGTATGTAGATGCACTCCCCTTCCCCTCGTTGCTAGATTACTCCATAGATTGATCTTGGTGATGCGTAGAAAATTTTGAATTTCTGCTACGTTCCCCAACAGTGGCATCATGAGCTAGGTCTATGCGTAGTTTCTATGCACGAGTAGAACACAAAGTAGTTGTGGCCGTAGATGTTGCCAATTCTTCTTGCCGCTACTAGTCTTATCTTGTTTCGGCGGCATTGTGGGATGAAGCGGCCCGGACCGACCTTACACGTACGCTTACGTGAGACAGGTTCCACCGACTGACATGCACTAGTTGCATAAGGTGGCTAGCGGGTGTTTGTCTCTCCCACTTTAGTCGGAACGGATTCGATGAAAAGGGTCCTTATGAAGGGTAAATAGAAATTGGCATATCACGTTGTGGTTTTACGTTGGTAAGAAACGTTCTTGCTAGAAACCTATACAAGCCACGTAAAAACTTGCAACAACAATTAGAGGACGTCTAACTTGTTTTTGCAGCATGTGCTATGTGATGTGATATGGCCAGAAGATGTGATGAATGATATATGTGATGTATGAGATTGATCATATTCTTGTAATAGGAATCACGACTTGCATGTTGATGAGTATGACAACCGGCAGGAGCCATAGGAGTTGTCTTTATTTTTGTATGACCTGCGTGTCATTGAATAACGCCATGTAAATTACTTTACTTTATTGCTAAGCGTGTTAGCCATAGAAGTAGAAGTAATCGTTGGCGTGACAACTTCATGAAGACACAATGATGGAGATCATGATGATGGAGATCATGGTGTCATGCCGGTGACAAAGATGATCATGGTGCCCCGAAGATGGAGATCAAAGGAGCAAAATGATATTGGCCATATCATGTCACTATTTGATTGCATGTGATGTTTATCATGTTATGCATCTTATTTGCTTAGAACGACGGTAGTAAGTAAGATGATCCCTCACTAAAAAAATTTCAAGAGACGTGTTCCCCCTAACTGTGCACCGTTGTGAAGGTTCGTTGTTTCGAAGCACCACGTGATGATCGGGTGTGATATATTCTAACGTTCGAATACAACGGGTGTTGACGAGCCTAGCATGTACAGACATGGCCTCGGAACACATGCGAAACACTTAGGTTGACTTGACGAGCCTAGCATGTACAGACATGGCCTCGGAACACAAGAGACCGAAAGGTCGAGCATGAGTCGTATAGAAGATACGATCAACATGGAGATGTTCACCGATGATGACCAGTCCGTCTCACGTGATGATCGGACACGGCCTAGTTTGACTCGGATCATGTATCACTTAGATGACTAGAGGGATGTCTATCTGAGTGGGAGTTCAGTAATCAGATGAACTTCATTATCATGAACATAGTCAAAAGGTCTTACAAATTATGTCATTGCGCTTAAGTTCTACTGTTTAAGATATGTTCCTAGAGAAAATTTAGTTGAAAGTTGGTAGTAGCAATTATGTGGACTGGGTCCATAAACTGAGGATTGTCCTCATTGTTGCACAGAAGGCTCATGTCCTTAATGCACCGCTCGGTGTGCTGAACCTCAGCGTCGTCTGTAGATGTTGCGGAACATCTGACATACACGTTTTGATAACTACGTGATAGTTCAGTGCGTAATGCTAACGGTTTAGAATTGTGGCACCAAAGACGGTTTTGAAACGTCGCAGAACATATGAGATGTTCCGAAGACTGAAATTGGGATTTCAGACTAGTGCCCACGTCAAGAGGTATGAGACCTCTGACAAGTTTCTTAAGCCTGCAAACTAAGGGAGAAAAGCTCAATCGTTGAGCATGTGCTCAGATTGTCTGAGTGCCACAATCGCTTGAATCGAGTGGGAGTTAATCTCCCAGATGAGATAGTGATAGTTCTCCATAGTCACTGCCACCAAGCTAGTAGAGCTTCGTGATGAACTATAACATATCAGGGATAGTTATGATGATCCTTGAGCTATTCGCGATGTTTGACACCGCGAGAGTAGAAATCAAGAAGGAGCATCAATTGTTGATGGTTAGTAAAACCACTAGTTTAAGAAGGGCAAGGGCAAAAGGGATACTTCATGAAACAGCAAGTCGTTTGCTGCTCTAGTGAAGAATCCCAAGGTTGAACCCAAACCCGAGACTAAGTGCTTCTGTAATGAGAGGAACGGTCACTGAAGCAGTACTACCCTAGATACTTGGTAGATGAGAAGGCAGGCAAGGTCGACAGAAGTATATTGGATATACGTTATATGAATGTGTACTTTACTAGTACTCCTAGCAGCACCAGGGTATTAGATACCGGTTCGGTTGCTAAGTGTTAGTAACTCGAAATAAAAGCTGCGGAATAAACGGAGACTAGCTAATCATACTTCGTGTGTACTAATTGAAATCAGTTGTGCATGTCCGTGCTGCTGCCGCCCCAGGACAAGTGAAGATGACGATATGTGTTGGAAGTGTTTCCAAGGTTGATGTGATCAAGCATCGCATGCTCCCTCTGCCATCGAGATTTGGTGTTTGCGTTGAGCATGATTGGATTATGTTTATCGCAATACGGTTATTCATTTAAGGAGAATAATGGTTGCTCTGTTTATTTGAATAATACCTTCAATGGTCTTGCACCTAAAATGAATCTCGATCGTAGTGATACACATGTTCGTGCCAAAAGATATAAAATAGTAATGATAGTACCACATACTTGTGGCACTGCCATTTGAGTCATATTGGGATAAAACGCATGAAGAAGCTCCATGTAGATGGATCTTTGAACTCACTCGTTTTTGAAAAGATTGAGACATGCGAACCATGTCTATTGGTATATATGCATGAAGAAACTCCATGCAGATGGATTGTTTGGACTCACTTGATTTTGAATCACTTGAGACATGCAAATCAAACCATGTGGGCAAGATGACTGAAAAGCCTCGTTTTCAGTAAGATGGAACAAGAGAGCAACTTATTGGAAGTAATACATTTTGATGTATGCAGTCCAATGAGTGCTGAGGCATGCAGTGGATATCGTTATGTTCTTACTTCACAGATGATTTGAGTAGATGCTGAGTGTATTTACTTGATGAAACACAAGTCTGAATTATTGAAAGGTTCAAGTAATTTCAGAGTGAAGTTGAAGATCATCGTGACAAGAGGATAAAATGTCTCTGATATGATCATAGAGATGAGTATCTGAGTTACGAGTTTGGCACACAATTAAGACATTGTGGAAAGTGTTTCACAATTAATATCGCCTGGAACACCATAGTGTGATGGTGTGTCCGAACATCATAACTGCACCCTATTGGATATGGTGCATACCATGATGTTTCTTATCGAATTACCACTATCGTTTATGGGTTAGGCATTAGAGACAACCGCATTCACTTTAAAAGGGGCACCACGCAATTCCGTTGAGATGACACCGTTTAGAGAAACCTAAGTTGTCGTTTCTTAAAGGTTTGGGGCTGCGATGCTTATGTGAAAAAGTTTCAGGCTGATAAGCTCGAACCCAAAGCGGATAAATGCATCTTCATAGAATACCCAAAAACAGTTGGGTATACCTCCTATTTCAGATCTGGAAGCAAAAGTAATTGCTTCTAGAAACAGGTCCTTTCTCGAGGAAAAGTTTCTCTCGAAAGAATTGAGTGGGAGGATGGTGGAGACTTGATAAGGTTATTGAACCGTCACTTCAACTAGTGTGTAGCAGGGCACAGGAAGTTGTTCCTGTGGCACCTACACCAATTGAAGTGGAAGCTTATGATAGTGATCATGAAACTTCGGATCAAGTCACCACCAAACCTCGTAGGATGACGAGGATGCGTGCTACTTCAGAGTGGTACGTGGATCCTGTCTTGAAAGTCACGTTGTTAGACAACAATGAACCTATGAGCTATGGAGAAGCGATGGTGGGCCCATATTCCGACAAATGGTTAGAAGCCATGAAATCCGAGATAGGATCCATGTATCAGAACAAAGCATGGACTTTGGTGAACTTGCCCGATGATCGGCAAGCCATTGAGATAAATGGATCTTTAAGAAGAAGACGGACATGGACGGTAATGTTACCGTCTATGAAGCTCGACTTGTGGCAAAGAGTATTTCCACAAGTTCAAGGAGTTGACTACGATGAGATTTTCTCATCCGTAGCGATGCTTAAGTCCGTCGGAATCATGTTAGCATTAGCTGCATTTATGAAATCTGGCAGATGGATGTCAAAACAAGTTTCCTTACCAGTTTTTGTAAGGAAAGGTTGTATGTGATACAATCAGAAAGGTTTTGTCGATCCTAAGGATGCTAAAAGGTATGCTAGCTCCAGCGATCCTTCCATGGACTAGAGCAAGCATCTCGGAGTCAGAATATACGCTTTCATGGAGTGATCAAAGTTTTTGGGTTTATACAAAGTTTGTTAGAAACTTGTATTTACAATAAAGTGAGTGGGAGCGCTACAACATTTCTGATAAGTATATGTGAATGACATATTGTTGATCCGAAATGATGTAGAATTTCTGGAAAGCATAATTTTGAAAGGAGTTTTTCAAAGGAAGACCTGGATAAAGCTGCTTACATATTGGGCATCAAGATCTATAGAGATAGATCAAGACGCCCGATGATACTTTCAAAGAACACACACCTTGACATGATTTTGAAAGAGTTCAAAATATATCAGCAAAGAAGGAGTTCTTGGCTGTGTTACAAGGTGTGAGTATTGAGTAAGACTCAAGACCTGACCACAGCAGAAGAGAGAGAAAGGACGAAGGTCGTCCCCTATGCTTTAGACGTAGGCTCTACAGTATGCTATGTTGTGTACCGCACATGAAGTGTGCCTTGCCATGAGTTGGTCAAGGGGTACAATAGTGATCCGGGAATGGATCACGTGACAGCGGTCGAACTTATCCTTAGTATCTAGTGGACTAAGGAATTTTCTCGATTATGGAGGTGAAAAGGAGTCCGTCGTAAAGGGTTACGTCGATGCGAACTTCGACACTAATCCGGATGACTCTGAGTAGTAAACCAGATTCGTATAGTAGAGCAATTATTTTAAATGGCTCCAAATAGCGCGTGGTAGCATCCACAAGATGACATAGATATTCGTAAAGCACACACGGATCTGAAAGGTTCAGACCCGTTGACTAATAACCTCTCTCACAAGCATAACATGATCAAATCAGAAGTCATTGAGTGTTAATCACATAGTGATGTGAACTAGATTGTTGACTCTAGTAAACTCTTTGGATGTTGGTCACATGGTGATGTGACCTGTGAGTGTTAATCACATGGTGATGTGAACTAGATTATTGACTCTAGTGCAAGTGGGAGACTGTTGGAAATATGCCCTAGAGGCAATAATAAATTGGTTATTATTATATTTCCTTGTTCATGATAATCGTTTATTATCCATGCTAAATTGTATTGATAGGAAACTCAGATACATGTGTGGATACATAGACAACACCATGTCCCTAGTAAGCCTCTAGTTGACTAGCTCGTTGATCAATAGATGGTTACGGTTTCCTGACCATGGACATTGGATGTCGTTGATAATGGGATCACATCATTAGGAGAATGATGTGATGGACAAGACCCAATCCTAAGCCTAGCACAAGATCGTGTAGTTCGTTTGCTAAGAGCTTTTCTAATGTCAAGTATCATTTCCTTAGACCATGAGATTGTGCAACTCCCGGATACTGTAGGAATGCTTTGGGTGTACCAAACATCACAACGTAACTGGGTGGCTATAAAGGTGCACTACAGGTATCTCCGAAAGTGTCTGTTGGGTTGGCACGAATCGAGACTGGGATTTGTCACTCCGTGTAAACGGAGAGGTATCTCTGGGCCCACTCGGTAGGACATCATCATAATGTGCACAATGTGACCAAGGAGTTGATCACGGGATGATGTGAGTTACGGAACGAGTAAAGAGACTTGCCGGTAACGAGATTGAACAAGGTATCGGGATACCGACGATCGAATCTCGGGCAAGTAACATACCGATAGACAAAGGGAATTGTATACGGGATTGATTGAATCCTCGACATCGTGGTTCATCCGATGAGATCATCGAGGAGCATGTGGGAGCCAACATGGGTATCCAGATCCCGCTGTTGGTTATTGACCGGAGAGTCGTCTCGGTCATGTCTGCCTGTCTCCCGAACCCGTAGGGTCTACACACTTAAGGTTCGGTGACGCTAGGGTTATAGAGATATTAGTATGCGGTAACCCGAAAGTTGTTCGGAGTCCCGGATGAGATCCCGGACGTCACGAGGAGTTCCGGAATGGTCCGGAGGTAAAGATTTATATATGGGAAGTCTTATTTTGGTCGCCGGAAAAGTTTCGCACTTTATCGGTATTGTACCGGGAGTGCCGAAAGGGGTCCGGGGGTCCGCCAAGGGGGTCCACCAGCCCCGGGGGGCCACATGGGCTGTAGGGGGTGCGCCTTGGCCTATATGGGCCAAGGGCACCAGCCCCAAGAGGCCCATGCGCCAAGAGATAAGAAAAAGGGAGAGTCCTAAAGGGGGAAGGCACCTCCGAGGTGCCTTGGGGGGAAGGACTCCTCCCTGGCCGCACCCTTCCTTGGAGGAAGGGCCAAGGCTGCGCCCCCCCCCTCTCCCTTGGCCCTATATATAGTGGGGGGAAGGGAGGGCAGCAATACCTAAGCCCTGGCGCCTCCCTCTCCCTCCCGTGACACATCTCCTCCTCCCGCAGTGCTTGGCGAAGCCCTGTTGGAATCCCGCTACTTCCACCACCACGCCGTCGTGCTGCTGGATCTCCATCAACCTCTCCTCCCCCTTGCTGGATCAAGAAGGAGGAGACGTCGCTGCTCCGTACGTGTGTTGAACGCGGAGGTGCCGTCCGTTCGGCGCTAGGATCATCGGTGATTTGGATCACGACGAGTACGACTCCATCAACCCCGTTCTCTTGAACGCTTCCGCTCGCGATCTACAAGGGTATGTAGATGCACTCCCCTTCCCCTCGTTGCTAGATTACTCCATAGATTGATCTTGGTGATGCGTAGAAAATTTTGAATTTCTGCTACGTTCCCCAACATGGATTACATGTGAACATATCAGGACTTTCAGCAGTTGGTTGGAAACACGTCTCAGAGGTGACAACACTGTTTGTGATGAGTTGTACTCGTTGTCCAAGGGGCCATCTTCGACTGCATTGACTTACAAAGGATACGAGATAAATGGGAATACATTTTACACGATCGCCCAATATCAAAAGAGCACCAACCAAAACAGCGGTGTCCGCTTTGATGCAGCAACCAAGAGGGGAAAGGACACATATTATGGTTACATAGTGGACATATGGGAACTTGACTACGGACATGATTTTAAGGTCCCTTTGTTTAAGTGCAAATGGGTCAATCTGTCAGGAGGTGGGGTACAGGTAGACCCACAGTACGGAATGATAGCAGTGGATCTGAACAATCTTGGGTACACTGACGAACCGTTCGTCCTAGCCAATGATGTGGCGCAGGTTATCTATGTGAAGGGCATGTCTACCAAACTGAGAAAAAGAAAAGATAAGGAAGCAAATAAATCATACGATGAGCCAAAGCGCCACATAGTTCTTTCGGGAAAAAGGGACATCGTGGGAGTGGAGGGCAAGACAGACATGTCTGAAGATTATGAAAAGTTTCATGAAATTCCTCCCTTCAAAGTCAAGGCTGACCTAAGCATCCTGATAAACAATGAAGATTATCCATGGTTACGGCGCAATAAGCAAAGGACACAAGCCAAGACAAAGTGAAGACTTTCTCTCCACAACTATTATGATGATACCATGCCAACTTTCAACCTTTTCGTAGTTCATTTGAAATTCCTGTCTTGAAATAAAGTCGAAATTCATATTTGTTAATTTTCCCAACAACTAGACCACATATCACATGGGAAACTTATTTTATTTTTTTTGAAATTTCCATCATTTTCTTTTGTTTTTTCTAAAACTGAAAAGGCGGTCCACGGGGGGGGGGGGTAGAGTTTGAAAATGGGCCCTTTAGTACCGGTTCGTGCCATGAACTGGTACTAATGCCTCAAAGCCCATTAGTACCGGTTGGTGGCACCAACCGGGACTAAAGGTCTAACCTTTAGTACCGGTTGGTGCCACCAACCGGTACTAATGGGCATCGCACCCTTTAGTCCCGGTTCGTGGCACCAACCGGGACTAAAGGGCCCAGGTGAACCGGGACTAATGTCTTAGCCGCACGAACCGGGACCAATGCTCACATTAGTCCCGGTTCGTGACTGAACCGGGACTAATGTGAATATTGCCCTGTGACGAAAGCCCTGTTTTGTACTAGTGCATGTAGGATTGAGAATGACATGCCATACCAGGTAGTGGTGACACGCTGGAGGAATGGTGGGCACATCGAGGATGTGGATCCCAAAGAATCAAAGATCGAGCTTCGACTCTCTAGTCATGCTCATCTTTTGGTCGCTTTGGAAACAGCGCAACGCCATTGTCTTCGGCAACACTGACCGGTACTATTTGAGTTCAACCTTTGTGCTGCTATTAAGTGTGATCTGCATCTTTGGAGCTTGACTGGGGGAGCTGGGAGAATTCCATTACCTGAGTAGTTGCCTTCGATAGAAACTAGGAGCTAGGAGTGTTGTCTATCCCTTGATCTTGGCGGGATTTCCTGTAAACTATATTTGCTCTATGTAGTATAAGAAAAAAATGGTGCGCATTTTGCGTAGTGTCGTAAAAAAAACTTCAAACCACATGTCCTCCATCCGTTTGAGCGTTAATTAATATGAGAAGGAATTAGTATGTGATTTCACATGTACCTGTATAGTGCCATGACCTCATGGTAAGATGAATACTGAGAGGTGCTGCATTTTTTTAACTGCAAACCGTAGAACAATTCTACGGTGTTATCTCATTAACAATCAAAATATAGCACAGTACAATATTTAAAACAAAAGCTAGAAAAACAAACAGTCAACCAATTCCTGCTCTTCGAAACACTATCATGAGATCAAGTACTAAGCTAAAAACTTAACATTCTAGCATCACAGATGAGCACCAAATCCATCCTTTCAAAATGTTCAAATGCTTAGCTTTGATCCTGTGTTCCAGCAACATAAGATCTTCTCTGACGTTGAATTTTTGTTAGTAATAAGGTGTGCCTATTTTCCTTTTAAGTAAGAAATATGTCAGTGGTTCAAATTACTCTTTTAGTATCGCATCAATTGTAAAAGTGTGGCAGAATACTAATTGAACTGTCATAATGTAATGGAGGTAATAGTGAACACTAGTACACGACTACGAGGAAGGTAAAATAACTTGGGGAAATATTCTGCATTAGGCAGGAGGTAGTAGCCTTTGTATTGTTTCAACATTGCAAAAATAATAATATTAGAAGCCTTAGTCTTTTCTGAATGACTGAATATGCATATGTTTATCCTAACAAACTCATGTGTGGTCTACAACTTCCAGCTTGTGTACCGCGAACAAAATCATCTTCCAGATTGGTTCTTCCATAATTATACTGGTACCCACTGAGTATCTATTTCTGTATATGATATGTAAGCATGTAGTTATCTTCTGTGCACGTAATTTACATTAGTAATTACCTCACCTAAAAAACACATAAGTAATTATCAGTTCTCAAAGGAAAAGAGAAGGTAAATGATATTAGCAGAGAGCAACGGAAGGCAAGATTTACAAGAAACAACATCAGAGAAGCAGAACATTTTGATTTCATTCATTCCGAGTTCATCAATAGAAATTTACACTTAGATTCAGACATAAGCCCTGAGCATCATGACATAGATATCACCATTGAAAATAAAAACATCCAATGTATGATAGTTAAACATTATCATTGAGGTGTTTACAGCAACAGGCCAATTGTGCCCATCATCAATCTTTGGGAGTTGAATTTCCACCTGTTATATTGTCTAACATAAAGGGCCCACGACCAATTATCTTTGGTATATACTACGTACCTCTCTAAATATAAGATGTTTTGGCAGTTCAAATTATTTAGGAAAAGAAAATAATTTGAACTGCCAAAACATCTTATATTTAGGAACATAGGATGTATGTAAGCGAAAAATGAGCTCACATTGGATGTTATCCCGTGGTTTTGTGTCAAAATTTTTGGAAATGATTTCTTTCCTAAAGAACTACTGGCGTTTAGGGCTGCAAACGAGTCGAGTTTGAGCGAGTTGGCCTAGGCTCAACTCAACTCATACTAAAATTTGAGCGAGCTCAAAATGTGCGAAGCTCAAGGTCGAGCTGTAGAAAGTGGCTCATGCTCAGCTTGTAACGATCTCGAGTTGATCTCGAGCTAGTTTCGAGCTACATAAGATGATTTTTGAAATCATTTTAAGGCAAATTTTAGAGCTAGATAGGCCACAACAGAACATAAAAATTACTATAAATTCGACTTATTCTTTCTCAAGTGAAGATTAGTATTTAATAACAAGAGATCATGGATAGAAGGCGACGAAGGTGCTCTAGCTCTCAAGCTTTGGCCAAAATAACAAGATATTGAACACACGGTTGGCCACGTGATGAGAATAAATTTTCTCCATTCTTAATTTCCATGTTTGCTAGTACGTAAAGTGAAGAAAAAAATCGTATAGAACATATATGGAAATGAATGATCCTAATTCTTGGAGATTGGTATGAAGGTTATTTAATATACTTATATGATATCGAGCTATCGAGCTAAAATCGAGCGAGCCAATGCTGGATCAAGATTGGCTCGTTTCTCGATCGAGCTACATAAAGTGTTCATACTCAGCGCATTTTTTTTTTGAGTCGATCTCGAGTCAAGCTAAAATACGAGTCGATCTCGAGCGGCTCACGAGCCTCGAGCTTTTCTTGCAGCCCTACTGGCGTTATTTCCTTTGTTCACCTCAAAAAGGAAAATATTCCACCGGATAATTTTACATTTCCTTTTGGACCAATATTTACAGGAACATTACAAGGAATGAAGGAACCCATGAAAAACACCGATCTCACCGGAGACCATGCATCCATAATACACACGCGAACAGTAGCCCTTTAGCACGTACGCACGTACCTAGCTAAGCAATACTCCTAACATATTCGTATCCACCGTCGATCGCCATGACCGGCGCCGCCGCCACCGAGCGGATGCTTCCGGCCCTGCGCGGCGCCTACCAGCGGGCAGCGCACTCCTTCTCCTCCTCCGGCGTCCGCGCTCGGCCGGCGATCGGGTCCCACCTCTTCCAGATCGACGGCTACAAGCTCGCCCACAGGATGGTCGACGGCCCCATCATGTCCCGCAAGTTCCGCGTCGGCGGCCTCGAGTGGCGGGTCGCCTACAGCCCCAACGCCCACGGCCACGGCCGCTTCGTCGGCGCTGGCCTCCACCTCGCCGCCCAAAACCAGACCGGCAAGGACCTGTCAGCCATGTGCCAGCTGAGCGTCCTCGACCGCGCGGGGGTGCCGGCTTTCAGCCGCCTCATCGAGCCGCGCGATCAGATCCACCATTACCGGTTGTGGTGGAGCGCCGACGCGCACGACTTCGTTAGCAGGGAGGAGCTCCTGAAGTGGGTGGAGAACCACGTCGACGACGACCGCCTGTCCCTCCGCTGCGACGTCCTCGTCCTCCGGATGCACCGTACCCCGAATCTCATGTCTTGAAAGGTTGACTTGAAAGGCTTATGGGAGGGACATATAAGTAAATCTTTTTAAGTAGTACGTATACAGTATAATATTTCCTTTCGCTTTTGTCTTTCATGTTTTCGTCCAGGGCTACGTGAAAGGCTTATGGTCTAGATATATCCCTCCTCTCTTGGAAAAAAAAAGGACAGGATGTGAGTTTTGCTGTTCTGATTATTTCTACTCCCTCTGATCCATATTACTTGTCGCTAAAACATCCGTGTCAACAAAACCCAATATATTAATCAGAAATTATGTTCTTATAATCATCAAAAACAACAGCCACACTCGGAAGGCCTCTGCCGAGTGCACACCTCCAGCGATCACCGAATTGGAATAGGCGAGAGAGATTTTGGATTTGGGGACAACAGGCAGAAGTTTTTTTTACGATGCATACAATAACACGACTTTTCTTCATCTTTCTTTTCCTTTTATTCAGTGAGCTACAGAGATCATGGTCATAACGACCGGAACTAATCGCACGTGGAATCCTTGTCATGTGATTTTTTTTGAACCGGGCGCAACCCCTTTCCATGACAAGCCGAATCGTGCATGCGAGACATGGCCAATTTTTCTTAGGCTTATGCGTGGCAGCCAAAATAATTTTAGATTGGCCTGTCAGAATAATGTGGGTTGGGGGGGGGGGGGGGGGGGGGGGCGCTGACTTTGGCAGCTACCTGTAAGCCCCAAAAGAACTGACTCTAAGCTACCGCCTCCGTCGCAGCTGATGTGTTCATGTCCCGACGTTCTACGGTGCTATGTGACAGGTAGTCAACGTGCAAACCTTTGCCATGTCACAATTATTGAAACATAAACTCTTGCCATGTAAATGGAAAACCCCTGGCGTGGCATGAACCTGAATCAGCGAAGTTTATTGCAACAATCACTCCCTAAACTTTGTGTTCAGGGTTCATCTCTATCATGCTACACCCTCTTGGAGATTGTTTATCTAATCATTGAGAATGGTAGATCCAAGAGTATATCTGTTTATAATCATGTAGCAAGGGACCCAAAAAATATACAAATCCATACATAATCTGGTCATAAAATGGCGATTCGTTGCACCGCAAGAAACACATTGAAAATTACACCAGATGGATTACAAATCACATAGGATAGCTCATGTGATATTTTTATTGAAGAACAAGGGAGAGAGCAAGCCACATAGCAGGAAATTCGCGGGGGCATGCATGTGCGGGCCCACGCCCCGCAGCAGCCTTGCCTGACCGCATGATTGCCTCATGATCCACAAAGCCATTCAGTTCCGCATGAGGGCACACCACATTTTAAGTTTGGTTTTTTGAAACCTGCTATTTTTGTCAATTTTTGTATCAAGTTTCAACATTTGAAACTTAACAGAGTTTTTAAAAATCATCAAAAGATATTCAAAATGGTCTTATTTGAAAGGCCTTCGTCACAAGAAATATGAATATGAAAATGAATAATAATTTGGACTTTCAATTCCAAAATTTGAAAATCGAAAGCCAAAAGAAAAATGGAGTCAGAGCCTCCTCCCCTGCGTCCCACAAATCCTCTCTGGCCACATAACTACTATTATGGACCCATAGTACAAGGAGCACTACTCACATGTGATCATCAAAGCAGCAAGGTCAAAAAAGGCCTCGGAATTGGATTGTTTCAGAACGTGTGGTGGTGGTGGTGGCAGAAATGATCCTCGATAATTATTTTTAGGATTTTTACAGGTATATAAGGACACGAAAACCGAAAGGCGGCGGAGGGGGTCCCTAGGGGAACGCAACCGCACGACATGACCCAGCCCTAGGTCGCATGGGAGCCTAGGGTCTCCCTTCTGGTGGCCCTCTGGCTCATGGTGTCCCTCTAGTCTTCATCTACGCGACGTATTTTTATATTATTTTTTTTGCTCCCTAAAAATAGTTTTTACCCAAAGTAAAAAAAAGGAGAAAACATCAACCGGCACTGAGCACTAGAATTGTAGGTTAGTCAGACAAAATTGTATAAAAATGTGTCAAAATGATGTAATAACGGTATAAAAGTAGCATATAAGGAAGCAACCTTTCTTCTCCATTCAGGGTCTACCCGAAAGAGAATCCATACCTTTTCCTCAGACAGTGGGAATGCATTTTCTTACTTGATTGACATTGACAAATATGTGTACAACACCGATGGGCGAACGACGGGAATTGAACCTGCATATGGGCGATTCACAATCCACAATTTGAGCTAAACAGAAAATCCATATCTCTCTCATTTCCATTCTGAGCATCTTATCTTAAGTTTCCTATTTATCAAAGAAAAATTCCATTACCAGCTCACTCGAAATAGTACACCCCTCTACTAAAGTGGGTTGAAAGGCATCATGGTGTCTAAGGATGCGATCTAATAGATTGTTGTTCCTTGGTAACCTCTAGTTTGATCAGGGAAACTACTGAAAATGAATCAGCTTGCAATAGTCCGATTAGTTCCCCAGGCGAAAAAAGCCTCCTGCACAAGATCCGAAGCGCTTCTCCCGATGGACTTAAGCTCTTATGTAGTATATGCACACCATGCTTATAATAGCTCTTGTTTTATGCTGGCGCCAGAAAGAGACAAGCTCAAAAATGTAGCGAGGATCATCAACTCCAAAGAAATTATATATAAAAGTCCATATTTTTTTGCCACTAAACAGTTAAAGAAAATATGTTGGATAATTTTCACTTCAGTACAAAACTAATAGGTGGGATCATGTACATGTATTTATTTTGATATATTATTATCTTTGGTTAGTATCGTGTTATTAATCAATAGCCAAAGGAACACATGAATTCACTTCGGACATAGGATTTTCCGAAACCAATCACTCAAAGTTGAAATTAAGCCACCAAAATGAGTGAAATGCATTCGCGGTCACTGAACTTGTACCACAAGCTCATTTTGGTCACTGTACTTAAGAATACGGTCACCATATATGACTTGAGATGATTCTACGGTCACTGCCTCACCGTATTGCTTCGTATTTCACTATGACCGGTCAAACGCCACGGAACCCTTTTGCATGGGTCCCACCTTTCAGCAAAAAAAAGAAATAAATCACTATGCCTGCTAGCCAGTTAACCGCAGGATCTTTGTGCGCACAATTTGAGCGATTAGTTTTGTTAGTGTCGTAGCTCCCTCTGCATACTACCTACTGTACGTATATAGGACGTTCACCATCTTCTCCCACGCGGACGCATTCCCAGGGCGTGCCGCTCCACTCCATACCGCACGCCATCGCCACCTGCATCCCGACGAGCCCGGCCAGCATAGCCGCATGCATTGCGCAGCCGTCAGAGTTAAACACGATGTGGACATCTTGTCCGGTTCAGTACACGAGTAGTTACCGTGTCCGTATAGGTTTCTAAATCATCATCGTGTAGGAGACGTACTAGTTGGCTTAGCTTGTAGTATATCCCCTTCTAAAAACTTGCATCGAGACGTGAAGCAGATAAAGATAAACAGGAACGACACGTTCATGTGGCTATCCAAATATCGCGTGCGTGTGTTTGTTTTCCGGCGGCTCGCCACGTGTGTGTTTTTGGTATTGCTTGTGAAACGATCGATCGGGAGCAGACTAGCTAGTACAAGCTAGCTTTGCATACTATGGTGTCTCTCGGTGTAAAAAAGAACTTCACCGCGATTGTCAGTGTCGTTCGTCGCCGTTCGTCATGTGTCGTCGAAAAGTACTGGGCAATACGGACTGAGCCAACAGCAGCTCCACGCTGGAAGCAGGTACTAGTATCCTCTTAGCTCCCTGCCCCCTGTCATCATCTTCTTCACTTCTTGAGCTCCACGCGTAGGCTATGCACGCAGCCAACAGCGAGGAATAGTGTGTTCTCTGTTGGTATACCCCTAGAAGACCAGCTGCACCAGCGTAAGATTCATTCACGTAGCTTTCTCCCTGTAACCACTAGACCTTTTTTAGAGAAACTGCAATCACTAGATCTAGTCTCATGTACATGATTGCATGATCTTATCTAGATGAGTTAGATACGGAGGTTGTTAGCGTAGTGGCCGCACTCTACGTGCTCATCATCCCCGTACATTCTCTCGTGCGACGATGGTGAATATAGTTGAGCATGGTGAATGAATATAGTTGAAAATAGTTGCAGTTGCAGTCTCTCTCGTGCTATCTCGTCTTACATTCTCGACCAGCATCTCGACACAAGCAGCTGAGACCGGTGTGCTCGCTTAAACATGGCCATGTTCCCTTTCACCGGCATGCACGTGCAGCTGCACATGCCTTAGCTCGACAACATGGACACCATGATGAGCACGGCAAAGGTTCACACATCTAGACCTTGCCCCGCAGCTTCGCCATGCCACCGGCGACACGTAAACGAAACCCATGATGGTGACGGCGCCGAGGACGTGCACCACCCCAGAAGGATGGCGACACCGACGAAGAACTGAGACAATACAACGTCGCACCTCGACCTCGTGTTGTCTAAGTAGCCCAACGACTTGCGAAAGTGTTGCGTGCATGCGTTTAAGTGTGTTGTGTGTGTGTTAATTAAATATGCGTTTAAGTGTGTAGTATGCGTGTTCTCTGAGTATATATGTTTAACAAGAAGTTGTGTTCTTTTATTGACAAATTAAAACGAAGTTGTGTGGGCACAGTTGTTAGCACGTGGGCTTCAGCAGATGATCGCTGGTTCTCCTACCACGCATGGCATTTTTTCAATGACAGTTGGGGCCCACATAGATAGAGAAAGGGTGCTGTGATGTTTGACCAGTCAACAGAGTAAAATACGAAGCTATACGGTGACCCAGTGACCGTATAATCACCTCAAGTCGTATATAGTGACCGTATTGACCGTATTCTTAAGTACAGTGACCAAAATGAGCTTTTTACACAAGTTCAATGACCGCGGGTGCATTTTACTCCACCAAAATTAATGATCTCAAACAATTTGACGGTGTATTACCTAGAAAAAGATACCATCGAAATAGGAGCATCATTACCCTCATACAAGGGAACATAACTAACAAAATCAACCAATTGACACAGTAAGGACATGCCCACTTGATTCGCACACCTACCCAAAGTAAGCTTCATATTGACCCCATCCCAAACCTAGGACAAAGTATAAGCGTTTCCCCGGAGATGGCGCGGCGGCCAATGGCTTCGGCCGCCGCACGTTGCACGAGTGGGAAGCCCACTTGCTGTTCCAGGCGAACATCCCGGCGCCTCCCGACATGCGCACGCCGGGGCGGTTAAAGCTCAGCGCCGGTGGCGTCGCCATCCCCCCACTGCCCGACGTCGACATGCGCCCCGACTACTTCGCCGACAAGGTTGACCGCGTGCAGGCGTCGCTGGCGGAGGAGCAGCGGGCCTTCTCGCAGTACGCCGCCGGCAACCACGAGGCGTGGGCGGCGTACTTCCAGCACCGGCAGGCGCAGCGGCTCGCCTCCACCAATGGGGCGCCGGTGGTGTGGGGCACCAAGAACAGAGAGGGGCGCCGCCTGTTGTGGGGCGCCACCTGCCGCACGCTCCACGCCGTTCTCCGGCACCTCGAGGGCGGCAACGACCCGCCGTTCAAGTACTCTGCCGCCCCGGTCCGGAGCGGCGGCCAATGGATGCCGAGGAGGACGGCGTCCTCTTCTTCCTCCTCCTCCCGCTCCTCCTCACACTCCTCCGGGTCGCCGGGGCTGTTCAACGTCAAGGCCGAGCCCGCGGAGACGCCGCTCGGCCGGCGCACCCGCAGCGCCGGCATCGTCATCAACGAGGGCGGGCGCGCCTCCTCCTCGGCTCCTCCCCGCTTCGTCAAGCCGAAGACGGAGCAGGCCGCCGTGAAGATGGAGCCCGGGCTCGCCTCCGTGAAGACAGAGCCAGGGCTCGCCGTCGTGAAGACGGAGCAGAGGCTCTCCGACGAGGCGGCCTTGAAGTGGGCGCACGAAGACTGCGCGCGGACGGAGCTGGAGCGCCAGTGCCGCGCCTATGAGCAGTTCGCCGCTCGGCATCGGGGCCGCGACGAGGGAGGCGTCGTCGTCCACTTCGCCGCGCTCAACGCGTTCTTCGCCCCGTAGTTGCGGCCTTTGTTTTTTTAGTATTTTTAGTTTCCTATGTAAAAAACTATTTAAGTGGCCTAAGTAATGTCATGTTCGCCGAATTTTAGCCGAAACTTTGTCCCGTTTGCCGGATTTTAGCCGAATTCCTTTTCAAAAAGTATTAAACACGCCTTCTGGGGGCGACCCTGGGGCCGGCGGCTGGGAACCCGAAAGCCCCCAGCCCGATTTTAGCGCCGGTTCGTCCCCAGGCGGCGATTTTACGAGCCGCCTGGGGGGCCAACGGCCGGAGATGCTCTAAAAGGTCTTAGAAGCATTGACAACCCAAGTAACACTCTTCCAAAGAGGAGAACCATTGCCAAGGTTTAGACAACAAAAGGTAGAGTATTATATTTAAAATCCAAAATCCTTTCCCAATCTTTATCCCCACTCTCAAAATATCTCTTACCCAAGAGGCAAGTAAAGCCATGTTAAAATACCTAGATTAGAGACACCTAGACCACCAAATTTCTTCTTCCTAGAAACCAAAACCCCACAGGCCAAATGGTACTTGTGAGAATCACCCATATTCCCCAGAAGAAGTGTGCCATTTGAAAGTTAATGACATTAATTACCCATTTGAGAGATTTAATCATAGACATTAGATAAGCGAGATTGCTAGTAATATAGGAACATAATAAAATAAGTTACCCCTGAAAGACAAAGTCTTACCCATCCAACCTGAAATAATTTTAATGATCCTATAAATGATAGGTTGTAAGTCATCTCTCCTAAGTTTATCAAAGTGCAAAGGCACTCCCAAATACTCGAGGGAAAATGAACCAATTTTACAACAAAAGATTTTGGGCACCTCACTAGGATGGATAGTCAAAAGGCACTCTTATGAAAGGTATTTTTCATACTAGATAAACTTCCAAATCTGGACAAGATCCATTAAAAATTTCTAGCCTTGTCAATGGAATTATCAATAAATAGCGAAGTGTCATGAGCATACTGCAAACTACGCACCACCAGGAATGAAATTGGGTAAAAGCCCAGAAACTAAACCATGGCTGGTAGCTTTGTACAACGTTTTAGAAAAGAAATCAGGCACACACAAGGTTAAACGGGATATGAGAAAGGGGGTTACCCTGTTTGAGACCTCTGCCCCCAGTAAAATACGGGTCATCAATATCAAACCAATCAACTTCTCACCAAAACTTCTACAAGAAAGCATTTCCCAAAAGGAAATCCCATCTCACTCTGTCATAGGCTTTCTTATAATCGAGTTTTAAAATAAGCTCCTCAGAACTAGTCCTATTATGAATCGCATGTCTAACCTCATGGGCCATGACAACACTCTTCAGGATACATCTATCCCTAATAAAGACAGATTGATTAGGAGAGGTAAGTCTATGCTAATGGGAGAAAACATATTAGTCATGGCTTCGGTCAAAGTCTTCACAGCACAATTGCTAAACTTTTCCATATCTTTGGCATCATTTTCCTTAGGGATGAGAATAATTAGAGCAAAATTGAGCCTAAATAAATCCAAGGTGCCATTTTCAAAACCTCTAACAAGCCACTAAATTTTCTCTAATCCACCCACGTAGTACTGTAAACCTAGTCGCTAGGTGGTCTATGGATTTGGATGTAATTTTTATTTCTGGTGTTCGTTGTACTGCCGTGATTAAAAATGAATAGATTGGAAGTATCTCAGAAAAAAATAAAAAAACCCGTAAGTGTAGCAAAACTCTTGGTATCGTGACAGAAGAGAGGTGCTAACTATATACAGTCAGAATATCTTGAGTTTTTTTTTTGCATGGAACAAAGGGTGTGTTTGGTTTGTGCCCAAGGTTGCCCCACCAAAGCATTGGCTAGACAAAATTTTGGTTGAGGTTTTGGTTGCCCATAATTTGGTCAACATTGGCAAGAAAAATGAACTAGAGTTGGCTAAAGTTCATTGGCATGCCAAAAAATTGGCAACCATTCAAACAAAAACCAATCTTTGAGTCATGACCAAAATTTTGGTAAAATGCACTTTGGCCACAATCCAAACACACCCAAACTCTTACGAGTTACTATACGGAACATATAAAATTATGGTTGGACATTAGGGGGGAAGGGAGGAAGGGAGGGAAAGGGGTCCGTATAAAATCCTAACCACCCCGAGCGTAAGTTTAGGTTTTTCGGTGTGAAAAATCGTAGGAAAGGGTTTCTTTCCTAGGATGTTGACGAGAATATCACAAGGAAATCTTGAGAAACACTGACGATCTCACCAAAGCCCATCCATATAATACACACAAGAACGGTATACACGTCCCATACGCACATCGTATCCACCATCGATCGCCATGACAGGAGCCGCCGCCACCGAGCTGATTCTCCCGGCCCTGCGCGGCGCCTACCAGCGCGCCGTCCACTCCTTCTCCTCCTCCTCCGTCCGCGCGCGGCCGGTGACCGGGACGCACCTCTTCCAGATCGACGGCTACAAGCTCGTGCACAGGATGGTCGACGGCTCCTCCATCAAGTCCCGCAAGTTCCGCGTCGGCGGCATCGACTGGCAGGCCGCCTACCACCCCCACGCCCGCGGCCTCTGCGTGGGCGCTGGCCTCCACCTCGCCGGGACCAACAACTCCGGCAAGAACTCCACCGCCATGTGCCAGGTGAGCATCCTCGACCGCGCGGGGGTGGCGGCGTTCAGCCGCCTCATCGAGCCGCGCGACTTTCACGGGATGATCTACCCTGACCGGTCGTCGTGGAGCGTCGACGTGCACGACTTCGTCAAACGGGAGGAGCTCCTGAAGTGGGCGGAGGACCACGTCGACGACGACCGCCTCCGCCTCCGCTATGATGTCCTCGTACTCCAGATGCAATCAGAATCTCCCGTCCAGGGCTACTTGAAGGACTTTTGGGAGAGACTTAAGAACTAAATCTTCTTTTCTAGTTGTAATATATTAATTCGGTGAGGATAATGCAAGACGCAAGAACGTATAGTAGCAGTAATATTTTTGAGGATTATATGATTTTGGTGCATTTCAGTTCTTTTTTGTAAGTAGAGTACGTGACAAGATGGTGCAAGTGCGCTATCAATTCCTTTTTGTGCACGTTTGTAGATTTTTTTTCTCTTCTACGAATATCCAATTTTTACACTTGATACACCATAGATAGTTCGAATTGGATAGCAGCAATAATCAATTTTAGCGTGAAGCAATTTATTTTCCTTTAACCCGCAATTTTTACTTTTACTTCCCTTATATCCGTTTGTTTAGTTATTAATTCAATGGCTTTATTCATTGCCTTTTGAAATGACGGCATCCAATTTTAACCGTTGTGCCTCCATCCAATCCTCTATGCCCCCATATTCAATGATTGTTATTATATGGCATGTGATTTTTCTCTTACTAAGTTTGAACAGTGTAATAGGGAAGCAAATGAAAACTTGCTAGGCTGGCAAAATTTTCCGTGACAAGGGGATTGGTTTGAGAAGCCTATGGATGATATTGTACCTTTGCTTATTGACGATGTAACCGTTATTTTTAATAAATAAAGTTGATGTTTCTTTCAAAAAAAAGTTTAGCGCTAAGCATCTATCTAACACAATTCCAATAATAAATTCCAATAATAAGCCTATGGATGATATTGTACTCTCATGCATCTGTTTAAAAAAAACTCCCATGCTCCCTTCTTCTGCCCATGCCTCGCACCAGTGCACCCTGACATTGCCCCTCCCCCCTTCTGGCGGGAGGATCCATGGCCTCCATTCGATGCGGGCATGGATGCCGCGACATAAGTGGGATTCACCGCCTCCCTTGTCATGGGCTTGCTCGTCGCTTTCTTTCTTCTCGTGACAAAATTGTGCGGAGACAAACTCATGTGTCCGAGCATGAATTTCCTGGATAACTTGAGCATACTAACCCCAAGTTTCATCTTTCATGCTGGTTATGACAGATAGGCATCATTGTTTCTCCTCATTATTGTTAGATGTAGATCGCTATCCAAAGATGGTGCCTCATAATATGCTAGCATCTCTAACGTTTCTGAATTGTCAGGTTCCTGAAGCACCATAGCAGAGGGTCCTAAGTAGACCCTATTAGCCCCTCGAGTGTATAGGGTAAGTGTCCTCTCCCATTGATGGTGGATTCCCCTAAATCTTACCCTACCACTTCACCCCAGTCAGTAAATTTTCTCCATATATATATACACCTTTTTTTGTGCCAAATTTTGAGAGCTTTATTCAACAAAGGTACTCGTGGGACAGTCAGTCATCTGGCTGCTGATCAGGAAATGAGGTTCAAAGTCCAGCCAACTCTTAGTAACCATCAGTGCAAACTTAGCCCAAATTTGGGCATGAGATTAGCTATCCTCAAGATCACATGTATGAAAACTCGTAAAGGCATTGTCTCAACAACCATTGGATCTATCACATCTTCATTGGGTTTGCACCATACATCGAGCAAGGATGATGGTGAAGGGGCAACACCTCCTTACTAATTTCCGAACTGATTGTAGCATCATAGTTGATATATTTTTTTTGCGGGTGATCATAGTTGATATTGACTCATCCTTACTCCGGAGGTCTTCAGCCACAACCCACATAATTTTTGTACAAGTGCTTGTGTGTTCTTCCTAGTGAGTCCATTTATTTCTCGAGTACCATATAGGCCACATGGCTGATATAATCTTAGCCCGTCCGTGAAACGATTATCAGAAAGTATATGTCATGACCACGTATTTGGATGTAGCCTAGGACCACGTATCTGGATGTAGCCTAGGAAGACATAAATCAAACCAAACTTCAGGTCCATCACAAAAGCTCTGACACCCAAGTTTTTTGCCTCCGTAGTCGACGGAAACGTCTCCTTCCACCGAATAAACATCATCAAAAAGTTTGAGATAAATCCAAAAAATGCGAGCACCAATGTCAAAAGACTTGAACAGGCCCTGATGGGATGCTTTCAGCAAAAAAAAAAAAACCTAACCATCGTTTCTCTAACACCCAAGTTTTTTGTTTTTGACATAATCTCTGACACCCAAGTTTGTGCCATCTACCTCGTACATTGCCGGACACGTAGGCATCGGAGGTGGACGGACGCAGAGAGCAGTTCCTTTCATCCGTTGCGTGGGTTCCAGGGGCCAGGGCGCGCGGTGGCCTGTCGCCCTCAGCATCCGGCCCGGCCCGGCCCCGGTAGGTACAGCCGTTGCGAACGTAGGGGAATCCTCGGCCCTCGGCACCCTATCCGTGGGCCGATAAGGCGCGGGCGGAGGTGGCCGGCCATACAAAGCCACCGTGGCCGCACGGGTCGCTCTCGCTCGCCCCCTTTCCCGCAGGCCTCCCGTGCGCCTACCCTCCTCCTGGTTCTGGTTGGTGTGGTGGCTGCTGCGCGCATCATCGTCAGAGCCTCCCCCTCTCGCCCACCAACCGCACGACCACAGGAGCGCGCGACGCAGAGAGAGATTTGATTCAGAGACAAGAGAATGGCGGCGCCGTCGTCCCTCGCCTCCTCCCGCCTCGCCGCCGCCGCCCCGGCCCCGCAGCACCACCACCACCAGAACCACCAGCTCCGCCTCGGCTGCTCCCGCCGCCGCGCGCAGCGCCTCGTCGCCATGGCCGGATCCGGAAAGGTAACGCCGCGACACCAATCCCCGCCCTCTTCCTCCCCTTATACCCGGGCTATTTCCCCGGTGAAGGTTATTGCTCGCGCCTGATTCCTGCCTCTGTTTTCGTGTCGCAGTTCTTCGTCGGAGGCAACTGGAAGTGCGTAAGTACCCGCTCTCTTCGCACCCCACCGGCTTTGCGCGCACGGGTTTGAGGCCGATGGGGAATCTCGAGTACGGCGGTGGCGGTGGCGGTGGCGGTGGAGATTCCCCTTGCGCACCGCGTGACGTTTTAGTCCTCGCGGTGGCATTGTGGTTGTCGCCTTGGGGGGATTTCGTTTGTCCTTATTCATTCATGCGGACATCGTGCCATACATCCTACTTGGGGGGGATTAGAGTTGCTTTTGGTGCCGTGTCGCCTAGTTTTGCAACCTCCGTCTTTGTTGCCCCTTGATAGCCTTCATCAGATTCCAAAAGACGTCGAGATTTGAGGGGCATTTATTTGATGCAAGACTTAAGAAGCAGAGGAATGCTGCTAGTTATTATGTCACTGTGTTGTTTTAATCATGAGATAAGAGAGGCCATAGATTTAGGCATTCAGCAGGGGGCAGCCATCAATCAGTGTAAGCGGTTGCAGCAGCTAGGGACATGATTAGGGGGAACCTTCCTATGCTTATGTCTGCATTTGCTTCACATTTATAGGGAGCTTTTCTTGACTACATAAAGTTGCATTGCAAAATGTTGCGGTCAGGTATCTTGGATTTTTTTTTTTGGATTAATATCTGATTTCTCTTCTTCTCCCTGACTCTAGAATGGAACAAAGGTATCCATTAGCAAGCTTGTCTCTGATTTGAATGCTGCCACACTCGAAAGCGATGTAGGTAAGCTCATTTGCTTCCTCTACGCGTATCCTAAGCTTCCTTTCGTTTTGACCTATGCAATACGTGTGCTTGTTTAATTGGTATACATCATGTCAATAGTGCCTGTTTCCATTTAGCATGGACATTTTCCTGAATATATTATATACTCCCTCCGTTCGGAATTACTTGTCACAAAAATGGATGTGTCTACAACTAAAATACATCTAGATACGTTCATTTCTTGGACGAGTAATTCCGAACGGAGGGAGTACCTTCTACCAGCTATGTTCTATACCTATGTCAATTATTTACTACTCCCTCCGTTCCTAAATATTTGTCTTTCTAAAGATTTCAAATGGACTATCACATACAGATGTATATAGTCATATTTTAGAGTGTAGGTTCACTCATTTTGCTCCGTATGTAGTCACTTGTTGAAAACTCTAGAAAGACAAATATTTAGGAACGGAGGGAGTAGTACATTTGCTCTTGTATAGTAGTGCTATCACCAGAAGTCTAGACCACATATTAGCCCCAACCTGTTTGCCTATTATTTTTGAAGTTCAAAACTGATAGTTACTCTTCAGCCAGTCTTGCTCCCCTTGTCCAGCAAAAAAAGAAATTCCATATATGACGCATACATCATGTATGAGCATCAGTGTCATGGAAGCACTTCTTCCTGGTTGTTAGTTGGTTACCAAGTTGGCCCAAAAGAAGGCATAGCGTATTAGCTTCTACTACATGCTCCACCGTAGCAATATGCATGATTGTTTATTATCATCTGGGAATTTTACACCGTGGGTCCCAAATTACCACCAAAGGTAAATTTTCATCGTGGAAGACACAAGTAGTTTGCTTGCACCAATTCGGCTACTACTTTTATTAGACTACTGTTATGAAGAACAGTGAGTTTCAGATTACTATAGCTGCTCACTTCTGATGCTAATGTCATCTTGTAAACATGATTATGTTTTATTTTAAGATATTTAGCTGCCTGTCTCAATAACTCAGCAATATATTAATACATGGAGCTGTGGACATGGTGCAGATGTTGTCGTAGCACCGCCATTCATCTATATCGACCAGGTGAAGAGTTCACTAACTGACCGTATTGAGGTGTCTGCTCAAAACACATGGATTGGAAAAGGAGGAGCTTTCACTGGAGAGATCAGGTTGGATACTGCAAGTTAAACTTGTCGACTTTGTCTTTTCCTGGTACATAGGTCGCAAATTCTTCTGCCCACTGATGACCAAAAAGGCTTTTGCTTTATTGGAATGTACTGAGTGAATGAGGGTTACAAAATGTTGTTTCTATTTTATTTATTTTGTTCCTTCTGGGCTTTCTTCATTTCTGAGTTTTATTTCTCATTGGAAAACTCCAGTGCGGAGCAGTTGGTGGACATTGGCTGCCAATGGGTTATTCTTGGTCACTCTGAGCGCAGACATGTTATCGGTGAAGATGATCAGGTAGTTGCAGATGCTGCTGAATTTCTACTTGTCTTTCTTGTCCATTTCTCTACTCTCTGAAGTTGACTTTGAGATGTATAGTTGCTGCTGTCGTGCAGTAATTTAGTTTGGGATTGCGATCTAAAAAGTTTGTCCAATGCAGTTTATTGGGAAGAAGGCTGCATATGCCTTGAGTCAAAATCTTAAGGTTATGGCATGCATAGGAGAACTGTTGGAAGAGAGGGAAGCTGGGAAAACTTTCGATGTCTGTTTTAAGCAGATGAAGGCTTTTGCAGGTGAAATTTCGTCATCTTTGGTAGTTTAGTGATTGGCCTGAAGAGCATTGATTTATCTGCAAAATGTGTGCTTTCAGATAATATTACAGACTGGAAAAATGTTGTGATTGCGTACGAGCCTGTGTGGGCTATTGGAACTGGAAAGGTTGCTTCTCCAGAGCAAGCTCAAGAAGTTCATGCCGCTGTCCGTGATTGGTTAAAAACCAATGTATCAGCTGATGTTGCTTCTACCGTTAGAATTATCTACGGAGGTTTGTTTCTTTTCTTGGTCTTATTGGTACATCCATATATTAAACTGATGACTGGAAGATGAACTTATGAACCATAAATTTAGTATGACAATGCGACTCGTAAATATCCTCATAGCCTCCTAGCAAGCTAGTACCCCAATACTTCGGGTATGGCTAACATGAGTTATGGATCCTGTGATATGACCATCGTCCTATGCTTCCATTGCAGGTTCCGTAAATGCAGCAAACTGTGCTGAGCTAGCAAAGAAGGAAGATATCGATGGCTTCCTTGTCGGCGGTGCCTCTTTGAAGGTATGAGAAATTGACATCAATTTTTATTCAGACAAAAGAGACGAACTTATAGAAAGAAAACTAATGCCATGTGTTGTCACTTGTCGTGTATTTCTGCTTTATCATCTCAAATTTCCTAAGGAAAATATTTGGGTGTGTTGCAGGGTCCGGACTTTGCCACCATCTGCAACTCAGTAACGTCGAAGAAAGTTACAGCCTGATGTGAGATCACCACCTCCATGGTAGAAATAAGTGATGAGAAAGAGAGGCAGCCTGGCCACCGCGTCGAAAATGCGTGAGATAGGTGCTCCATGTGAACCGTGAATCGTGATCTGGTTTTGCTGATTCGTAGAACGAAGAAATACAAATAATACGACGTGGCGCCATTTTGCTTCTCATGGAATTTCTGTACGAAACGGGAGTTTTCTTCTTTGTACGTGACAGGAATGGGAGTGGTCACACTCACACCTGAATTGAAGTGTGCTCAGGCTTGTGGAACTGTTGTTCTGTTGTCGGTCTCCAGGGGGGGCATATACTGTGTCGTGTGCACTGAAGTCATACTACGTGTTGAGACAAACAGACTACTCCCTCTGCCCCGTAATATAAAAGCGTTTTTGACACTAGTGTATACTAGCTGAATGCCCGTGCGTTGCCATGGAGTAAGAAATTTAGGCAGTGCTAGCATCCTCTACTGATGGCATGTAAGACCTCAAGGCTCCACGCCACAGTCGTACCCATCACCATAGAACAACCTACACTCTTCTAATCTGACAACATTTTCTCTGCCTCTACCACTATCGATAATGCATGAATTAGTGAATCCAATGATAGTTATATTGCTTTGGAATATATTTACCATCGAAAAGATTATTTCCCTCTGAAAAGAAAGAATTTGAATACTGTTGAACATACATATACTATTCAGAAACATATAGTACATATACTATTCAAAAACATATTGCATACTTTGATCTTATTGAACGAAGTTGGAAGAGTATATATGAAGTTCATCTGTAGCTTCCAGTTTGTACAAACAAATATAGAAATATACAGAAAACTTAACCAGAAAAAAATATGCCACACCATCAAATAAACTTTGAAGAAATTTTGTGAACATCTCGTTAATGATATCATGCTTCTTGCTCAACTTGACCAGACACATTCAACCGCATGGCCCCATCGTCTGCAATACAACTTGTACGTGCAAGTTGATCTTCTGTTATGTCTGTGCATCTGAATGCTTCTTCAATGTCACCCTTGAAGGTGTAACCTCATGGGCAAAGACTTCGACACCACATTGCCAAATTATTGACAAACTCATCTGAAACAGTGAGTAACCACATTCATTTTGCCTAGTGCTATAAGGAATGGCCGTCTATAATAGTCAGGACTAATTTGGCTTATGCAAAGGAACAATAGCACTATCCATGTTGTTTGATATCAATTTCCAACAGACAAAGTCAGATATCTCTACTATAAATGTTCAAGTGTATGTCATAACAAATCCAAATTAGTATGACTTAAAAGAATCATGTAAGGTCAATAGCAGTTATTCGGAAAACGAACATACATTTCTCTAGAAGTAGAAATACCGATTTGTAGCATTGACAAGCCAACCATCTCAAATGCTACAAATATAAATAAATCAGTACAGGTACATATGTATAACCTTTGGCCAACAATATAGTACAGAGCCTCGATTTTGTACTGCTAGGCTCTCCTATTTTGATAATGGAACCCATGTGTAAAGTACTGCAAGATAAAGGGATTAATTGCACTAAGCCTTCTCAAATATCTATGCCCCATTATCTACTATTCTAGTAAAAAAAGAGATAAACATAAAAGTTTTTCATTTAAAAACTATAAGAACATGTGTGATGTTCTCACCAGCAATTTTCTCAGGTGTTACGACATTTTCTGTAGAAAGTCAACAATAAGCTTGTTGTTCTCCAGCTGCTTATTTTTCAGGGACACCTTCTTGTTCTTTCTTCATAGAGTCCCATTCTCCCTTATCCTTTCCCCTTGATATAATCTTGTATAGTAGAATTCCTGCCATCAGTGTGCAACACTGATTAATTGTATGCTAATAAAAGAATATGTAAGGTACATAAGCGTTTGTATAGAAAAAAAGAAGAAGCTCTGTCTAGCTAAGCTGTGGGTTAGTGGTTAACATGGATGAAAAAATACATCAGCACATCCTAGCCAGTCATTGTCATGACAATGATAGCAAGAAAAACAGTCATGCATCAACAAACTAAAAATACGGGAAGTTTCAGCGCTCTAGCTCCCTTGTTCATTGAGTGTGCAGAAGGATCGAATGATCCATGATGCTGAAAGTGAAATAAAGTTGACTGCATTATGAGCAAGATGACAGGGCAAACTGGAAACGGCGACCAAGATCAACAAGCAACTATATTAGTGAACCGAGTGATCACAATTCACAACTGATAATTGATGGTGCAAAAGTACGCGAAAAGTAAAGAAACATGTCCATAACTCTCTGTTCTGATTGCATTATCAGCAAGTTTATTTTCTTCCTGTTTTCTCAATTTACAATTGTTGCCAGTACAGTCTTTGGCTTGAATATATTACTTCAGTTTGGCAAGATACGACCGAAAAGAATTTCTGCTGAATTGTGTGATAAAAAAAGTGGGAGATGAGGGGCAATATAAAGTGGGAGATGGATCAACTAATGAATAGAACAGCCGCTGCACCCTTATACTAATTATAAAACATTGGAATAACAAGTAAGAACAAGTTCATATACATAGAAGTGGGAGGTTTCAGAATTTGGAAAGGGGCAAAAGACCTCACCCATTTGATTCCATGGTGGAGGCGTGGAGCAGCCTCCGATGCGCCTACTTGACCGACAAGATGACAACGAGTGGTGCTGTGTAGGGTTGTGCATCGCCGCTGTTCTTTTGCTCACGTCTCAAATGGGCAGCTAATAACATGAAGAAATAACACTGCCTAATATATTGCAAAACAAACAATCACAGAAAATCTTTACTGGAGGCGGAGAGGACACATCTCAGGTATCCCCAACCTGCCATTGCTGGAGGCCCGAGTAGTGTTGTTGAACAAGGTCCTCAATCCTCATAGTGGCGGACTCCTCCTCTTCGAGCTAGTCCTCACCACCGCGACCGCCCATGCTCTCGCCGCCATCGTGTTAGGCGCGCGGCTCCAGCAGATTACGGGGCGGAGGAACTGGAGCTCGCCTGGGGGCGGGGGCCGCCGCGAAGGCGCCGAGGGGGAGGGGGTCGTCGGTGCGGAGGTCGGGCATATCCGGCACGTACTCCACCTCCACCTGCAATAAACCATGGCGTTAGGCGCGACTCGAGCGGATTACGGGGCGGCGGACCCAGAGCTCGCCTGGGGGCGGAGGTCAGGTTCGGGGCGGGCCGGAGCCGTCGCCGGCTCCCGCGGCCCTGCTCTTCCTGTCGCTGCGACGGGGAGGCCGCGCCCAGTGTCCCGCGGCTTGGGACTCACCGCGTCCGCCGCGGCGTCGACGGCGGTGGAGGTGGCGGTGGTCAGCAGAAGCGAGCGAGGCGACACCCTGCTCCTCGGTGCGTCCGCTGCGCTCCTTCCTCTCTCTGGCGGCGACGGTATTTGGCAGGAGAGAGACGAGGTCGGGAGCGAGGGCTCAGGGAGAGGTGGGGGCGGGACATGTATGTGTGGGGGCGGTTTATTCTCTCAAAAAAATAAAAAAATTGAGCATCAGTACAGACACAAGCGCTCATATATACGCGCATACACTCACCCCTATGAACGCACACACGTACACCCTACCCCTACGAGCACCTCCAAGAGACTGAGCCGGCATATCATCTTGAGATTTACGAAGCCACCATAGGCGCCTCGTCGTCGACGGGAACGTCTCCTCCTACTGAAAGCGCATCGTCGGAAATCCTGAAATAAATCCAGGAATAATGCGAGCACCAGGATTTGAACCCTGGTGGGTTGGGGATACCACTGTCCACCTAACCATCTCAACCACAAGCCGATTCGCTTCTTTAAAAAAAATTGAGCCACGATTGTGGAATCGTGTGCTGGTTTTTCGGGTTTGTTGTGCGTGCGGGATGCAGCGTTTTTTTTACTGCGTGCCATCGAAGGGTGGGATGCGTCGTACGAGGCGGGGGGATCGAGCGAGGTGGTCGAACCATCAGGACGTTCGATCCCCCTTTAATAGTAGAGATTAATTTGGACTGTATTGACAACATACATACGTACTTAAAATGACATAAAAGCTGCAAATCCAAACAAAAAAGATAAGATCTCAAATTTGTTAAAACCAAATGTGCACGCAACATGTCTGTGGAGTAAAGAATGTGCACGCAACACGTCTGTGGAGTAAAGCTCGCATCCTTTTGTCAAGTTGCATATGTATGACACGAGCGACACGGTTGGGGTCTCCACGCCGAGCCTTTTCCAAAAGGAGCCACCATGTTTGAAAGCTGAGCAGGTTGTCAGCCACATACAGACCTACAGTCTCGTCCTCTACTCCGGTTGGAAGGCGGCGGCGCACCCTTGAATTAGCTCCGGCAAGGCGCCAACTCGATCACGAGCGTCGGCCGTGTTTCCTCTACTCGGCCATCACCCGCAGGTACGTGCTTGCGTCGGGATTCACTTCTGCCCCCCTTCCTCCACTATACATGCTCTTCTGCTAGTACTACCTTATTAAGTTCTTGGGTTTCTTGCAGTTAAAAAAGGTTCTTGGGTTTCTCTGCTTAACGTTCGTGATGTTTTCCCTCTCCTTTTAGCTCATCCGACACTTGCTTAATTTCACGACTCCAATTTCAGAGCATTAATATGGCGTCAGTGCTACTGCGCAGCGCCGTTGCAGTCATGTTGAACCTATCATTCATATCATCAGCGTGGCGTCACCATGGATGCACAACACATTGCGGTGACGTGAAGGTCCCGTATCCATTTGGCATTGGTATTGGTTGTGCTATCGAACAGGGCATCGAGATCAAGTGCACAGCAGGACTAAGATCCGGTGCCTTGGCACACACAAGGTACGGATGAACAGTATCGTGCCTTGAGGGCATCTCCTGGCCGTTGGATCTACAAGCGACGGTCCGATGAACATCAAGAGTCACCGCTACAGTACATCGCTACAGGATACATTTGGGGTTTCAAATTAACATGGCCCTATCGGTTTTCGCATGTGCACAACAAGTTCATAAGCATTGGTTGCAACACAATCGGGTACATCTACAACACCAACGGCAGGACAAGGGATGCAACAGGATGTGCATCGGTGTGTGGGAGCCCAGAAGACCTGACAAATGGCTTGTGCGTTGGTGTTGGCTGCTACCAAAATGTCGTTCCCAAGGGTTTTATGGGCTGCAACGTCTATTTCTATGATGTGGATTACGTCAATACTTCAAATAGTTGGTACTTCAACCCATGCAGCTACGTCGGCTTGGTGGAAACAGAGGCGTTTGTCTTCAACTCCGACTATGTAACAACTACAATGTTCAATGATACCTACAAGGGGCGGCAGCCGGTGGTGCTTGATTAGGTGATAGGGAATGCAACATGCGAGGTGGCGTTGTATATCAACTTTAATAATGGACGTTGTAGATCAACTTTAATAATGAATGTTGTAGATCAACTTTTACAAATAGTTTTGTAATAGATAATACAAAAAGCAATTGAAAGAAAAGAAAAGGAGAGCAAACAATTATGCAAACTATCTATTTGTACTCATATCATGTTGAACTAATTGTTATATTAGACCTGCCTTGCATCTTGAATGCCATTTCTCTTCAATCGTTGATTAAAGAATGGTGCGGACAAATACCTTTGTGCTTAACATTTCACTTTGACAGCTTGACTTGATGCCATTCCAGTAGAATTGTCACTCAATTCTTAGAAAGAGAACACGTGTCATTTTATTGTAATCCACTCATACTTCAATCTACATATTTGTTTATTATATTACCTTCGAATGATTGCTTGGGATCAGATTTTTTTCCCCACTGTAGATGTCAATGAATGTGAGCAGAGTCCAAGCCCCTGCGCTGAGTCTGCAACTTGCCAAAACACAGTTGGAGGGTACAATTGTTCATGTCCTTTTGGCAGCAACTTTGCAAAGGAAACAAACTCTTGCACCAACCATTTAACAGGTAAACCACCAGAAGTTAACACCTTCTTTATTCATCTTATAATCGATGATGCGCCGTTTTCGATTCTGAAAAATTGATTTTTGCTGTGTAGTCTGGTAAATATTTTGTGTTTTTGTGAGGGCGGCAGAGTTGTTGTTCTCTTCACTGGCTGGTAATGTATAAGGGGCTTGTCACTGCTCTGTCATGGCAGAACTTTTAGATTTTCTTTAACTTAGACGGGGACCAAAGTGTTGGGCCTTTGATTCTAAAATTGAAATGATGCAATTGCAACTATCACCAGCAACCCACAAACAAAAGAAAAGTAGTTACTTACAGAAAGGGAAACTTTTATGCATCTAACTATTATATATGAACACAAATGTAGGAGTTGTTATTGGACTAAGCTCTGGTGTTGGAGTTCTGCTTCTTGCGGTAATTTCAATATTGTTGGTCCGGATGTGGAAGAGAAGCATTAAAAAGAGAGTTCGGAAAGCACACTTCAGGAAAAACAAAGGCCTCCTCTTGGAGCAATTAATCTCATCCGATGAAAGTGCCACGCATAGCACTAAAATATTTTCATTGGATGAGTTAGAGAAGGCAACAGACAATTTCGACTCCACGCGCATTATAGGCTGTGGAGGGCATGACACCGTTTACAAGGGAATCTTATCAGATCAACGTGTGGTGGCCATAAAGAAGTCCAAAATGGTAGATCAAAGAGAGATGATCAATTCGTCAATGAGCTTGCAATCTTGTCGCAAATCAATCATCGAAACGTGGTAAAACTTTTTGGAAGTTGCCTTGAGTCAGAGGTGCCTTTGCTTATTGTGTATGAGTTCATCTCCAATGGCACACTGTCTGAACTTCTTCATGGTGACCAGGTGAGTGCTAGATGCTTGTTAACATTGGACGATCATATCAGAATTGCTAGCGAGGCTGCAAGTGCGCTTGCTTACCTCCATTCCGCTGCTTCCATACCAATCTTTCACAGAGATGTGAAATCCGCCAATATACTCTTGACTGATAACCTCACTGCAAAGGTTGCAGACTTTGGTGCTTCGAGATCCATTTCCATCGATGAAACTCGTGTGGTCACTACAGTGCAGGGTACATTTGGAAACTTGGATCCTGAGTATCACCGTACTGGCCAGCTAACTCAGAAGAGCGATGTTTACAGTTCCAGTGTGATGATCGTTGAGCTCCTGACAAGGAAGAAGCCAATCTTCCTTGATTCCTGTGGTGAAAAGCTAAGCCTATGCAACTACTTTGTTCAGAGTCTACAAGATAACACTATGATGGAGATCATCAACGCTCAGATTTTCAAGGAAGGTAATGATAGACAGATTGACAAAGAGGCATAAGGGAGAAGATAGGCCTACCATGAAAGAAGTGGAGCTAAGGCTGCAGCTCCTTAGAGGGAAGATGGTAGTGAAGAAAAACCATGAGTTAGAGATGAACAAAGAAGCCATGCCATTGTTACCTTCAAATTATTATGGTGCTAGTCCCGGCACACGGCATGATGAGTTGTTCTCGGCTGCTAGTTCGTCGTCAGCTCAGGGTGGCACCCAATGCTGCACCATGGAGCGAGAGCTTGTTTCTTGGACAGACCTGCCTCGCTAAGTTCTGCTTCTTTCTTAAAGTTTTTACTGACGATTTTCTGAACTCTTTTATCCTTTGGTCTACGTGCTAGAATACCAAATGGATCGAACTTTGCACCTCTATTTATAAGAATCAAAATACCTTTTTTTTTTGCATCACAAATATTATAGGTATATCCGTTGGCCCTTTGGCACAAGGTTGAGAGATAGCTGAATAAACAGTCTTGAATCTTGAAGAGATGCATGTCATGTAATGATGACTATGTGATCTAACAACTTCATACAATGCATTTTATCATGAAGAAAGCTGCATATGCCTTGTGTGAAAATCTTAAGATTATGTATGACATGCATAGGAGAACTGTTGGTGAAGAGGAAAGCCGGGAGGACTTCTGTGATGCCTGTTTTAAGCAGACGAAGGCTTTTGCAGGTGAAATATCCTCATCTTTTAGTGGTTTAGTGTCATGTTTGAACAACATTGATTTATACTCCCTCTGTAGTGATCTCGACGCTCTTATATTTCTTTACGGAGAGAGTACCATGCAATATGTCTGGTTTCAGATAATATCACAACATGGACATACGCGGTAATTGCATAAGAGCAAGTACGGTGTATGCGAGCCTGTTGGAACCATAAAAGTTGCTTCTCCTGAGCAAGCTCGGCAAGTCGGTGCCCCTTTGGCCATTTGTGATTGGCTAAAAACCAGTGTATCAGCTGATGTTACTTCTACGGTTCAACTTATTTGCGGAGCTTAGCTTATTTTCTTACCTTAGTCTTCATTGAATCAGGGTCGATCAGTGTGTTCTATGACTGGCACATGAACTTTAGGAACCAGAAATTCTGTATGAGATCAACTTATAAATATCTTCATAGCATCTAAGCAAGCTACCCTGTTCTTGCGACCATGCAAGCAATTGGAAGCATGTTTTTCTTGATATTTGTGGGGCTGGACATATCTTGAAGACCCCCAATATGCTTTCAGGTTAGAGCCAACACTTCTTGATACGTAAACTACTAATTCCGGCTCACACTAAACGATGTAAAAATAAGGAGAATTTCTAAAATTTGCCATATTTAAAATGACTAGCCAGTGGCAAGTGTAGCCACGGTTGTTTCAGAATGTTGTCTTTGGTATATGATCATCTTTTCTGAAAGATAAAACAACCAGATGGGCACTTGGATAGTGTGGTTTTCATTGACTTCAGCTAGGCGTGATTTATTTACAGCACCAAATGATCAACATATACTACATATTCACCGATACTGCTACTGCTACACATTACACCCCTTGTGCATTTGATGTACGCCTTTTGCATCTTGTGTCGCCTCTGCCCAGCATCAAAATCACAGAAACGGCCAAGACAGTAGCAGGAAATAATATCCAAATATTCTTAATCTTCCTGGTCTCGCAAGACTTCAGAATGCTAGCCATTCAATATCAAGCCTCGCAGCCGCACTCTTCTTTCACTTAGCTGTTCACTATTTTTCTTGCCACGGAGCCAACTATAGCAACAGAAAAACCAAATAATAGGAGAACACAAACCTCGACAATGCCATACCACTATTTCATTGATGATGAATCCAGCTCCAAATAATATGTGCAATCTCCTGAGCGCTGACCACAGTGGTGCCTTTGATAAGTCATTGCCCTGAGTTGCTATTGCCTTCAGATGCTAAGCTGTCTAGCAAGTCACTCCCTTTGTAGTTTGTGCCACCAGGCCCAGGATTGGACAAGGATGCTGATGCTGTCTTGTTACGCCCAGCATCCCAGACAACAAAATCTGTATTTTCAAGGAGACCTTCAGAGGCAATCCTTGCATCTTGGAACGGTGCATTACATTTTTGCTTTGAAAACTTAATGCAAGCCTCCTTTGCTGATTCAAGACAAGAAGCCATTTCTCGTTCTTCACATTCTTCTCTTTCTTGATAGTTGGTTGTTGCACCTCCAAACAAACCTTTCCACCAGGGGGGCTTGCATTTTCGTGTTGCAGTGATTGAACAGCCAGAGCGTGCACCAGCCTGCAAAATGATGAACCAATCCGCCGTTCATTCCATTTGCAGGAAAAGATCCATTGTTCACAGTCAGGGGGGTTAAGTACATCATGCAATTAGGAATGACGAACGCAAGCCAAATGGGCTTAGACCATTGGAGATCTTTAGGAAGCAAAGTTTCTACTTGTATACAAAATACACAACATATACACTTGTCATACTACTAACCAACATGCACGGTAGATTTGCTCCAGATAAATCCAATTTACTCTTGTCATACTCTCAAGGTGAAAACTGAAAGGTGCACTTCAAATGCTTCATCGCACAATACAACATATAACTATACATCCACATGCAATTTAATCTTGGCATCTATAATAGATGCAGACTTGCAAGATCCTATCTGATTATTAGCACTTTCTCCACAAAACAAAACGACGACACAAAAGAGCAACGATACAAAAGGTGCACTTCATTTGCCAATTCAACTGTAGAACATCACCAACCAAGACAGCTAAAGCTAAGCAGCTAGCCATGAAGTGGTTTTTGCTCTCTTCACTGTGCGCAGCTGAGAAATTTACCGACTAGCAGAACTAGGGCAAGTCAGCTCGGCCAGCTGCAGAAGTAAACATTCGTCGTCTTCCCAGACATGGAAGAACAACAACAACAACAAAAAAAAACTGGTCAACAGGGTCGTCTATATATGTCTCAGTCGGCCGAGAAACCAATTGAGACCCAAGAACATCTCAGTCGACTGGGAATTAGCATAGCAGCAAAATCGCAGAAGTAAAACATGCACGCGGAATATATGCCATGTTATGGAAACCCCGAATAGTAGGTAATCTTGGGTACTAGCCAGGAGCTTGTGTGCACCGTTTGATGTACGCAGCTGCTAAACTTGCTGCCTGGCATTGACTAGCGCAAGGCAGCTCGGCCAGCTGCAAGAACAAATGAGGCAAATGCTTCCGGTGCTAGGAACTGCAGTGCCATCTGCAATCAGCGTCTACCCTACAGATCTAAACATACAAATCTAAACAATCGGCGTCTCCTAGATAGGAATATGTGAGCGCGCGCTTTGCCTCCGATGATTCAGGCATGCGAAACAGACAGAGATTACCAGTTGGGTAGGGGCTTACCTCGCACTGGGAGAAGAGGCTGGCCTCGGCAGCCTCCCAGGCGGCTCGCCAGCTCGCGGCGTCGCGGAAGGCGAGGACGGGGGGGTCGGCGGAGGCGGCGGAGGGAGAGGAAGGGACTGGCGCGCGAAGCAGAGGGAGGGGCGGGTCGAAGGGCACCACGGTTGCCGCCGGGGAGTAGTCCTCCGAGACCTCGCCGCCCCCGCCCGGCAGCGGAATGTCCATTGTTCGTGTTCCCTGGCGGCGGATTTGCGTGGTACAGATCGTTTTCTAGGGTTCACGACACAGGTCCCTCTGAGATGGGCCGGGCCTAAAGAGGTCGAATCATGGCCCAAATAAGCAGGCCTTATATGGCCCATACATACATGTCCATATATATACGACGTGTCCCCTCCCGAACCGGAGCAGAAGGATTCACAACTCGAACGCAAAACTTGTCACGATGGAAACCACGATGGCGTAATCAGATCGATCGTCGTCCACGATGGAAATCATGGCTCCTCTCCCTAAATCCTTTAGCTGCACCAATAACCGCTGCTTCCCTGCAAGATCGTGGTACTGCTTCTACCTCCGCCGCGTCGACAATGGCCGAGACGGAGACGCCAAGAATCGCTGGGTGCTTCGGCCGGTGGAAGAAAGAGGGGACCGACGAGGCCGTGGCGGCGGTCATGGCGCTCGTCGATGCCGTCCGGTCCAGCAAGGCCGACACCATGTCGCGGCTCCAAGCCGAGATCAAGGCGGCCGCGGAGGAGCTCAAGGTGGGCTATTCTTGATCTCTACGTACTGATCGAGTTTCTAATCAATTTTTGCACACGCCAACCGTAGACGAGTTTTATGCCTGATGGACGACGCGCTGATGGATGAAAACTTGCAGTGCCTGGATAGCGAGCCGTACGGCGCGCTCTCGGCGGCCTGCGACATGTTCGTCCGGTACGTGCGGCGCGGCGGTGCCGTTGCCGTCGCCGATGATCAGCCCGCCCAGTTCCCCGCCCTCAAACGCCGCTTGGTCAGCCGCGCCACCAGGTTCGGGGACATCTGCCGAGGCGCGCGCGGGACCATCGCGACGCTCTGCCAGGACTTCTTGCTGGACGGCTGCACCGTGCTGGTGCACGGCCACTCGCCGCCCGTGCTCGACGCTCTCCGGCTGGCCGGCACCAGCGGCAAGCGCCTCCTAGTCCTATGCACCGGTACGCACGCACGCATCATTGACCCGCGAAATAACCAAATCTTCGTGACATTGCTAATAAAGAGCTTGGAGCCTAATTTGATTTCGTCTCGCAGAGGGTAGGCCGGACGGCGCGGGGCTGAGGCTGGCCGGGGAGCTCGCGGCGGCCGGGGTGCCGGCGAGGGTCCTGCTCGACTCGGCGGTGGCCTACTCGATGGCCCAGGTTGACGTGGTGCTGGTAGGAGCCGACTTGGTCACCGAGACCGGCGGCGTGGTCGGCGCCGTTGGCACGTACCAGGTCGCCCTGGTGGCTCGCGCCATGGGCAAGCCTGTCTATGTGGCAGCAGAGAGCTACAAGTTCGCGAGGCTGTATCCTCTGGGACAGAAAGACATCGAGCAGGGCGGTGGCCGAGACGTGGGCTTCGGCGACGTGCCTGTGCCGGCCGGCGTGGACGTCGAGGCGCCGGCGAGGGACTACACCCAGTCCAAGTACCTGGAGCTTCTGATCACAGACCTCGGCGTGCTCCAGCCGGCGGCCGTTGGAGACGTGCTCCTCCAGCTCTCCATGTGATTGCGATTGAACGCCATTTTGGTTTACTGGAAAAAGCCCCCGTGCGTTACAACAGAAGAAAGAAATATACCGATTAGGACATATTCGGCAGATATTTGTCTTTTAATCTTTTTGATTTGATTCACGATTTTTTCATCCAGTTTTTCCTAAACCCCCTCTTTTCACGCATTGTCGATATCCAACCTATCTATCCGCCATTGAAAAGTCAACAATCGGCTCTACCATGAAAAAAAAACAATTGGCTCTACCGATCAAATCTGATTTGGTTGGGTGAAAGCAAAGACAGGTTAGAGAGAGAGGAGACAGAAAAGGACGCCCCGACCACCATGTTTTGGCACGGAAGGAGTTACGGACTGAAGTGTAAATCTATCATTGGTTAGTGGTGGGGCCCTCAACGAAATTCTAGGGGGCAGGGATTAATAAGGAGCCGACATGTTAGTCCGTAGCCTCTCTCCCGTGGCATATGCTCCGTAAGTGTAGGATTATTGCGCAGTGTTACCAGGGTTTCCTCACCTTTGTCAGATACTCTAGCAGGGGGAGGGATGGAAACGCCGGGACCTTGCTTTGCATGTGTCCAGTAGTCTAGGCTAGGTTTGTGTCTCCTCCGGCGGTGTTTGGATGGTGATGGCATCGTCTGTCGGAATTAAATCTCCTTGGTCTGGCACCCTGAGTGGTGAGGTTGAGGTCTTGAGGGGGCTGTGAGGGTTGTCTCAGAGGATTTGGTTTACCTTGATGCTACCAACGAGGCGACGCCGACAACGTCTAGGGTTTTTGTTCTCAGGCTTGTACCCTGCTTCAACGATGACTGTGCCCTTTGGGGTTGACTTCTCCTCGTGCTAGTCCGGCTGAACGATAGCCTCGATGACTTCCCAGCCGCAGGCAACAAATCTAGGTTTGCTTCAATAGTGGAGTGGCGCCGTCAGCGCGCCATCAGTGGAGGTGGAAGACCGTCTGATATCCTCAAATACCTACATATAATTTCTAGTTCTTTGGGATGAAGGGGGGGGGGGGGTGCTTTGTAATGCTAGACTTTGAGTAATGGTCTGGTGACTTTTTCCCATAAGAATACAATTAGTTCCACCATAAATCAAAACCTTGCGCCCCACTCAACAAGTTAACAATCAATTAGTGGCACTGGTTGGTTGGAGTTTTGACCAAATCTCCCTGCTGAACATTTCAAAAAGAGTCACCACGTTAAAGGCTGTCCCTATATATGTTCAATTTCCACCTCGTCCCCTTGTCTGGTTACACGCTCGCTTCGCTCCGGCACCACCTCAATCACATCGACCATTGTGCTCCCAGTCAGCCATTACCCCTGGTACGGTACCTTGCTTGCTTCCGAGATTAACGGATTTTCTGGATTTCGCTTCTGCTCCCTTTGTTTCTGTTGTTAGCGTTCTAGTTTGACTTGATGGTTTTGATGTTATATGTGGTCCGGTGACTTGGCTCTGAAAAAATTGTTGAACCGGGAGTGTCCACAACCTTAGTACTAATGTTCAGAGCTAATTGTTGGAAGCGACCAGTAATAAAGCTAAGAACATGCTAGCATCTAATAAATTTCTAATATTCAAAGTTCATTTTCCGCTATTATATACTCCCTTCGTCCAGAAATACTTGTCGTTAAAATGAATGTATCTAGATGCATCCATTTTCATCCATTTATGCAACAGGTAATTCCGGACGGAGGGAGTATGTTCCAAAAGTCCTCATCAACTGCAATTATGAACACTCAAAGCCACCTAGTAGAGTTGCCTCCCTGACTATGATTAATCATGTTGTACTGCAATTTCGTTTGGTTCAAACATTAGTAATTCACATGCATTCCATGAAAATTTTGGAAGAAGACACCTTCTAATATGCATTTTGTGTACTGTCCAAAAAATACTATGTTTGGTTCCAACATTAGTAATTCACGTTTTGATTTGGCTTGATAATTTTGATGTTGTGATTCTGATGGCACTTTTTTTACAATAATTCACATGTCATGGATCTTTTAGAAACTAGGGAAAAACTAATTCATCGTTCCATACAAGGCGCAATATATTTTGGACGAAAGGGACGCACAACAACCCAAAAGCAGGATGCATTATTGAACATATAAACGAAATATGAGGAGACCTTCTAATATAATATATGCTTTATCTAGTGTCAAAAACTAATACTAAATCTGATCCACATTAATTGACGTTGCTTTAGTATTACTTTGTACTAAAGCAGCGTGAATTAATATGAACCGGACGAAGTATATGTTTTGTCTGACAGCAAACTTGCAAAGAGACTGACCAAACATTTAACATGCCATTTTATTTGCAAAATTACTGCCCTTTGATACAAATATTGAAAGCCATTCATTCAACCTTGTTCTTATTTCCGAGGTTGTTGTTTCTTTAGCATGTAAAGCTAAAAAAGAACATACATAGGAATTGAAACTTTCAACCTACCAGCCAATTAAAAAGTGATAAATCAAAGTTTTTTCAAGATGTTTTCTGTTCTTCTTTAGCACAACGGACAGTTAATTTGGTGACACCAATTTCAGAGAATTAATATGGCCTCAGTGCTATTGCTCGGTGCCATTATAATCCTGCTGAACCTCGCATCTATGTCATTGGCGCAACCTAACCACAAATGCAGAACACATTGCGGTGACATTGAAATTCCCTACCCATTTGGCATTGGTATTGGTTGCGCCATCGAACAAAGGTTCGAGGTCAACTGCAGCACGACTGCTGATGGAATTGAGAGGCCATTCATTCATGAACAGGAGGTTCTAAACATTTCAGCGTCCCGCGGTCAATCCAGAGTTTTAATGACCATCCCATCATATTGCTACAATTCTAGTATAGGAAAAATGGATTTGCACCCTTGGGATTTTTACTTAGCATGGCCATATCGGTTCTCAGACGTGCATAACAAGTTCATAAGCATTGGTTGCAACTCAATGGGATACATTTACACAGGCAAATCGAGGTATGTAGCAGGGTGTGTATCGGTGTGTTGGAGCCCGGAAGAACTGGCAAATGGCTCTTGTGTTGGCATAGGCTGCTGCCAAAACACCATTACCAAGGGATTAACAAGCTACCATGTCGTATTCTATGATGTCGACTACCTCAACAGTACGACTAGTTGGCACTTCAACCCATGCGGCTACTCCATGGTGGTGGAAGCAGAGAATTTTGTTTTCAACTCTGAGTATATAACCACGACAAGGTTCAATGATACCTACAAGGGGCGGCAACCAGTGGTGCTTGACTGGGCAATTGGAAATGTAACGTGTGAGGCGGCGAGAAGAAACATGTCTTCCTATGCATGTCGGACCGGAAACACAGTGTGCGTGGATTCACCCAATGGCTTAGGGTATTTATGCAACTGCTCTAGCGGATACCAAGGGAATCCTTACCTCTCCAATGGATGCACAGGCAAGCCCCCACCTAGATCCGTATGAATTTTCATGTGTAGCATTTTCCCTCTCATATATGCATGCAAAAAAAAAATCCGAACAGAGAAATGCAAAGTAAGGGTTATAATATGTGAGTTTTGTCTGTTGAGAATTGAGTACTTATGTAATAGTAGATGAATATATTGTTGGATTTTTTTTAAAGACAAACCACAAAAAAACTGTAAAAGGAGAACAAATCGTCATATTCAAGCCTTGTACTCACTTTTTTCTATCTCATGTTGATCAAATTGTTAGTTTGTTTAATTGTACTTGTCTTGCATCTTGAATGCCATTTCAGTTTCACCATTGATTGAAAAATGGTACATATACCTTTATTTGTAACTTTTCATGTTGACTGATATTCATCCAAGTAGAATTGCAACTCATTTCTTAGAATAAATAAGAAGGCTAGATCAAGTGGTATTTTATAGTTATCTACTAATACCCCAATCTGCATATCCTTCTTATCTTACATCCAAAGTCTCACTTGGGATCAGGTGTTGTTTGGGTTTTCACTGCAGATGTCAATGAATGTGAGCACAGTCCAAGTCCCTGCCCAAAGTCTGCAACTTGCCAAAACATAGTTGGAGGATACCAATGTTTATGTCCTTTTGGCGGTAATTTTGCAAAGGAAACAAACTCTTGCACCAACGGATTGATAGGTAAACCTCCAGAAGTTATCACCTTGCTCTATTCGTCTTATAACCAATGATAACATTACAAACATTTTAGATTATGAAAAATGATCTTTGCTATTTATCCTTTGAATATTTATGTTTTGGTGAGAGCAACATAGTAATTTTCTTTTCATTGGGCCGGCAATGTAGAGAGGTTTGTCAGCTGTCACTAGCCGACTGCCAAACTTTGGTTATTTTTATTTTTAACATCAACTAGGACCCGGCATTGGTCCACTGAATCTAAAAACAATGGAATCAATAGTCTTTTTGACAACACATAAATAACAACAAAGTAGTTACAGAAACAAAAACTATTTATGTGTTTAACTATTACATATGTATACTTTTGCAGGAGTTATTATTGGACTAAGTTGTGGTATTGGAGTTCTATTTATTGCTTTAGTTTCAGCTTTGTTGATCCGAAGGTGGAACCAAGGCATTAAAATTAGAGTTCGAAAGGCGCACTTCCGGAGAAACAAATGTCTTGTCTTGGAACAACTGATTTCATCCGATGAAAGTGCCATGCATAGCACTAAAATATTTTCCTTGGATGAGTTAGAGAAGGCAACCGACAATTTTGACTCCACGCGCATTCTAGGTCTTGGAGGGCATGGTACTGTTTACAAGGGGATTTTATCAGATCAGCGCGTGGTGGCCATAAAGAAGTCCAAAATGGTCGATCAAATAGAGATTGATCAATTCATCAACGAGCTTGCCATTATGTCACAAATCAATCATCGGAATGTGGTAAAACTTTTTGGATGCTGCCTCGAGTCAGAGGTACCTTTGCTTGTGTATGAGTTCATATCCAACGGCACGTTGTCTGAAATCCTCCATGGTGACAACCTCAGTTCCAGGACCTCTTTAACATGGGACGATCGTATTAGAATTGCTAGCGAGGCTTCAAGTGCTCTTGCTTACCTCCATTCCGCTGCTTCTATACCAATCTTTCATAGAGATGTGAAATCTGCCAATATACTCTTGACTGATAACTTCAGTGTAAAGGTTGCAGACTTCGGAGCTTCAAGATCCATCTCCATTGATGAAACTCGTGTAGTCACAGCAGTTCAAGGTACATTTGGATACCTAGATCCCGAGTATTACCACACAGGCCAGCTAACTGAAAAGAGTGATGTTTATAGTTTTGGTGTGATAATCGTCGAGCTCCTTACAAGGAAAAAGTCGATCTTCCTCGATTCCCATGGTGAAAATAAAAACCTATGCCATTACTTTGTTCAAAGGCAACAAGATAACACCATCAAGGAGATCGTCGATGTTCAAGTTCTTGAGGAAGGTACGGAAAGACAGATTGACGAGATGGCCTCCCTTGCGATGGCATGCTTAAAGCATAGAGGAGAGGAGAGGCCTACCATGAAAGAAGTGGAGCTAAGACTGCAGGCCATGAGAGGGAAGATGGTGATGAAGAGAAATCATGAGTTAGAAAGGCATGGTGAAGCTGTGACATTGTTACCTTCAAATTATTCCAACTATTTCAGCACTAGTTTTGGGGCTGCTAATTCATCAAATCAATGTGTCACTCGATGTTGTACAATGGAGCGAGAACTAGTTTCTTGGACGGACCTACCTCGCTAAATTGTCACATTTTCCCTTCATTTGATAGTAAAAAATGCATAGTTTTTTTTCCTTTGTTCTACGTGCTAAAATACCAATTTTTCTGCTTTGTTCTATGAACAAAAATAATCTGGGTTTTTTGTAACACAAATATGATTGTATACCAATGTTGGCAACGCTCCAAGAATCATGTCCTCTCCAAAAGTTCGTATCAGCTCCCTGTTGTGATCTCTCTTCCTGAGACATGATGAACTCTCCATTTGGCACTACTGTTGGCCACACCATGGCGATGACAACCCGCAAGATTGAGATAGCCGAATTAATAGTCTCGACAAAGAAGCATCTCATTTAATGTGATTGTAACGATGTGATCTAGTAAGCAGTAAGCTTATCAAGTGAAGTTTATTCTGAAGAAGGTTGTGTAGCATAGGAGAGCTGTTGGAAGAGAGGGGAGATGGTAAAACTTTTGATGTATGTTTTAATCAGATATAAAGGCATTTGCATGAAATTTCTTTATCTTAGGTAGTTAATGACATGCCTGAACAACATTGATTTATCTGCAATATGTTTTTTTTAAAAGGAGGGTTACCTTGGCCTCTGCATCAAAATGATGCATACATCCATCTCTATGTTTATTCATCAGAGTTTAACAAAATGAATGCAAAGATCAACCCAAAGCCACCTTCGAGGCGAAAAAAGTCACTATACCTACAAATATAAAGATGTGCCCTGACCGCATCAACTGTCACTATCTAATCCAGTGTCCTCAAGAAGCCCCCCGCCTGACAAGTTGAGAGTACCGACCGGTGTAGACGTCTCACAAAATGCATCACATGCGCACGCTCTAGGATCCGCCGCCGTCCCATCTTCATGAGGGGTCAGGTAATGTTACAATCTGGCTATTTGGACAAACGTAAATGCACACATGCCTGTCTAGGTTATATGTGATTTAACCATCCTCCTATACTTCCGTTGCAGGTTCCGTAAACGCAGCAAAATGTCCAGAGCTCACAAAGAAGGCTTCGATGTTGGTGGCCCGTCTCTGAAGCTACGAGGAATCGACACATATTTCATTCGGATCGGATGGCATGTGCTTTTTTACTGGTCTATCTATCGGGGCTATCGATGTTCATCTTGTCGCGGTTCTTGAAGTAAAATATTTCAGTGTGTGTTGCAGGGTCCGGATCGACTTCGCCACCATTCGCAACCCGATGACGTCCATGAAATTAAAGCTACACAGCCTGATGGAGGTGCCCCGTGTGAAATTAAACCATGATCACGCCTGAAATATTGCATGTTAGCACGCACCAACCCGTGGAATTGTTCTTTGGTAAAACCTTCACTTCAGGTGTGAAGCGACAGCATTGACGCGGTGCGGTGCGCACCTACCTCGCAACAAAGCTTCTGCGATTTAGATCTACATAAACGAAAGGGAGAAATTATGTCATGAAGGCAAGATTGTCTAAACCCCTTTTTGACACGCAATATCAACCAATATACCCACTCCACTAAAAAAGTCAACAATTAGCGCTGTCGTAAATCAAACCCCGAACAAGTTACCGGGAGAAAAATCGCACTAATTAGCCACCATATCCCATATGTCATGAGTGCCACGTTTGGTTGGAGTTTTTGCCCAGTTTAGTCTCCATGCATGCTGCTGAACATTTCAAAACTCAAAAGGAGTCACCACGTTGAAAGGCTGCCTGGCCTAGAGATCGAAACAAACAATCTTTTACCAGTGACGCCTCTATCAGATCAGATAACCTGAAAAACACGCGGTACGCCTCTATGTTATGTGTTCGACCTCATCCTCTGCACCGGTTGCACGCTCGATCAACTGCCTCCGGCGCCGGCACCGGCACCGCATCGGTCGTGCTCGTGCTCCCAGCTGGCCAATGGCCATACCCCTGGTACGTACCTCCGTTGGAGATTAATGGGATTCACTTCTGCTCCCCTTGTCTACAGCTAGAGCTAGCTCTTTGCGTTTTGATTTCCCCCCTGCTTTGGCCTTCTGATGTTAAGTGATTCGATTCAAATGGCACTTGTGTGTAATAGCCTGTGATCCCGAGACTTGCAACTTTTTACCATCTACTATGAAGGAAGTGTCCGTGAATCAAATCTACTACTCCCTCCATGCCGAATTACTTGTCGCAGGTATGGATGTATCTAGATGTATTTTAGTTCTAGATACATCCATTTCCGCGACGAGTAATTTGGAACGGACTCCCTCCGTACTAAAATATAAGACGTTTTTGCAGTTTAATTATTTTGATAGAGATGGAGGGAGGAAGGGAGTAGTTGCTAATCAAAATTTCTACCTAACGTTCAAACTTATTTTTGCGCTATTACTGTATGAAGTTCCAAAACTTCTTACCATCTGCAATTAAGCTGCCTGATGGATAGTTTGCCTCTCCTTCTCCCTAGTCCGCACTTGGCCACAAACTCCCCACCCCCACCCCGCCTTGTCTTCTCCACATCTGGTGAGGTGACGACGCAGCTCCGCCATGGCCCAGGTTATCGCGCCCTCCGCAGGAGGTGGCGCGGGGCGGCGGCGCCTCGCCAACTCCCCTGGCCCGGGCGACCATGCGCTTCGCCGCCTCGTCAGCACCGCATCCTGCCGCTGCCGCGCGCTCGCTTCCCGCCTCCGGCCGCTCTCTAGGTAAATCCGAACCGAGCGTTCATATCGAGCTTGGAGTATTTTTTAGAGAAAATTAGTGGACTGTCATTAATTAATTTCAACATCAGTACACTAATTCACATGTCATGAATCTCTTACAATTTGGGGAAAGTAATTCACCATTCTCTGCAAGGCGCCCTAATACAACAGCCAAAAAGCAAGATGCATATTGTCGTTTTTTATTAACTTTTTTTTTGAAAAGGAGCATGACCCCGGCCTTTGCATCTCGACGATGCATGCAGTTATTTTATTAATTATTTACAAAGACCTTACAAAATAAGTCTGAAGTCATCATCTTGACAACATCTAGTTGATGAAGGGGTGCCGATTATCTGAGCCGAATACCAAACAAACCTTGCACCAAAGCCTAACATCTAAAGCCGGAGGCCCCAACAAAGCCACATTGTCGGGTCTGGGGCACACACCGGTTTGGCACACTCTCAGATACCGCCGCCGCTGTCATACGCCGATCCATCTTCAGCAGGTACTGACGCATCGACCTTGCCAGGCCTGCCGTCAACGCCACCACGGCGCCAGCCAACGCCACCTCTCTACGCGCGTCCATCATCACACCTCCGACGCCGAGACCCTGCTGCACCACGCCGCCGAGGCTCCACATCATCGATGCGTGACATGAATCGCCGCTCCACCGCTAAAACCGTCCACTAGTCCCTCGAGGCAATGCACACCTCCAAGAATGACGCCCCCAAGGGGGGAACGACACAAGAGCGCCGCCATCATCCGATCAACTGATCAAGGGTTTCCCCCGGAGGTAGCGGGAGGAGTTGGGAGCTTCACCTCGATGATGCCTCCATGAAGGAAACCATCACCGACTCCGGCCACCAGTCAAAGACCAGGTTTTCACCCGGATCTGTCCTAAGAAAATCCAACCGACAACTTGTGCACCATCCAGACCGCCTTCAAAGCCCCAGATCTAGCCACCCAGATCCGACGACCATCCACAACAGCACTACCACCGTGGGAGCCCTGGCACACCGGCCACTGCCTGTGTGTGCTACCACTGGAGCCAGGGAGGAGGGCTGCCACCCCACCTCACCAAGCTGCAAGAGCCACCGAGAGGGAACCCGCGTGCTCGTCACTGTCTCTGATCTGAACCAATCCAAAGCCAAAGCCACCAGATCGCCGGTGCAGATCCGCCTTGGACAGGGACAACACCACGCCATGCCGCCGCGAGAGGTCCGAGCTTCACCTATCACCACCTTCCAGGGCCGCCGCCCCAGGATCCAGGCCGGACGTCACCGCTGCCACCGGTCACATCCCGCCGCCGTCGTACCGATGAGCCGCCGGCCACCGTAGCCATGGCCGTCGTGACCGCGCGGACGCACCGATCGGCCAGCAACACCTACTCTTCCACGTCGCCATGCAACGCGGCCGCCGCCCAACACCACGCCGCTGCCTTGCGCCGTCGCCGGAGGCGATCCGCTGTGCCGCCGCGACCCAAATCAGGGAGAAGCGCCCCTGCGTCGTTGGGTGACCCGTCTCACCCGATCCCGACGCGGGAGGAAGAGGACCTCCGCCACCACCGTTGGCCGCCCGGCGGCTTCCTCCAGCGGCGACGGAGGAGAGGAAGGGGATGGAGGCGGCCCGGCGGCTCGGTTTTTTTGGGTGTTTGCCCGAGCCGCCCGACGGGGGGCGACGAGGGGGCGTTCGTGGGACGTGGGGACACAGGAGCCACATATTATTATAAATAAAAATATACTTATGTTTTGTCTGCTGTAAAAAAATTACTCTTATGTTTTGACCAGAAGGTTAGCATATCATTTTATTTGCAAGGTTACTTCCGTTTGATGTAAATCTTTGAACCCATCCAACCCCTGCTATTAACTTCAGTTGTTTCTATAGCATAAGCATACACAGGTGTTTTCACTTTCAACTTTAAGACAATCAAGAAGTGATAACATCGAAGTTTTTTCGAGATGTTCTCTTTTTCCTTCAGCATAGCAGATAATTACTTAATTTGACCACACTAATGGCAGATGCAGGGACTTGATATGGCATCGGTGCTAGTGCTCGGTGCCATTGCACTCATGCTGAACCTTGCATCTATATCATCAGCGCAGCCTCACCGCGGATGCAAAACGCGGTGCGGTGACATAGAGATTCCCTATCCATTTGGCATTGGTGCCGGCTGTGCTATCGAACAAGGCTTCGAGATCAGCTGCAGCAGGACTGCCAATGGGATCGAGAGGCCATTCATAAATTACTTGGAGGTTCTAAGCATCTCAGCGTCAGGTGGTCAATCCCGAGTTTTAATGTTCATCCCGACATATTGCTACAATTCCAGTACAGGACAAATGGATTCCTACCTTTGGGATTTTTACTTGGTTTGGCCGTATCGGATCTCGGATGTGCACAACAAATTCATAAGCATTGGTTGCAACACAATCGGGTACATCTACAACACCGAAAAATCGACAAGGTATGCGACAGGGTGTGTGTCGGTGTGTGGGAGCCCGGGAGACCTGAAAAATGGCTCGTGTGTTGGTGTAGGCTGCTGCCAGAACACCGTCCCCAAGGACTTAACGAGCTACCATGTCTACTTCTATGATGTAGACTATGTGGATGTTTCAAATAGTTGGCACTTCAACCCATGCAGCTATGCCATGGTGGTGGAGGCAGAGACATTCACTTTCAACTCCGAGTTCATAACCACAAAGAGGTTCAATGATACCTACGAGGGGTGGCAGCCGGTTGTCCTTGACTGGGTGATTGGAAATGCAACATGTGAGGTGGCACGCAGAAACATGTCTTCTTATGCATGCCGGAGCGAAAACACCGTGTGCGTGGATTCATCCAACGGCCCAGGTTATCTGTGCAACTGCTCCGTTGGATACCAAGGGAATCCTTACCTCTCTGGTGGATGCACAGGCTAGTTCCTCCCCTTGCTCTGCTTGCCTTTTTAGTTCAGTTTTTTTACAGCAGTCTCAAAAGGATTTGTGGAATGGACAAAGGTGTATAATAGCATTTTGCTCTCTGAAGCAAATCAGGGATTAAATTCTGTGGATTTTATCTCTTGAGCAATGCGGGTCGCAGATCAACTTTTATATATACTTATGTAGTAAGTAGACGGATATTAATGGAAACCACCAACATATAAAAAAGGAAATGGAGAACAGAGCATTATACTAAAACTCATTTATTTTACTTTTTTTTTCATCTCATGTTGATCAAATTGTTATGTTAGACTTGCCTTGCATCTTGAATGCCATCTCACTTCCATCGTTGATTAAAAATGGTGCAGAAGTACCTTTGTGCTTAACTTTTCACTTTGACACCAGATTACTCACTCGAGTAGAATTGCAACCCAGGTTGTCGAAAAAGAAGTTCAGATCAAATGCCACTTCATAGTTATCTATACTCCAATCTCCATATCTTTTTATTGTATTTCCTTCGAAAGACTCACTTGGGTTCAGATATTTTGTTTGATTTTCACTGCAGATGTCAATGAATGTGAGCACACTCCAAGCCCCTGTCCTGATTTTGCAACTTGCCGAAACACAGTTGGAGGGTACCATTGTTCATGTCCCTTTGGCAGCAGTTTTGCCAAGGAAACAAACTCTTGCACCAACCGGTTTATAGGTAAACCACCAGAAGTTAGCACCTTGCTTTATTCATCTTATTACAATCAATGATACACTGTTTTAGAATCTGAAGAATGATCTTTCTATGTAATCTGGTAAATATTTTGTGTTTTGTTGAGAGTAGCAGAGTTGTTGTTATCTTTATTGTCTAGTACTCCCTTCGTAAAAAAATATAAGAGCGTTCAGATCACTACTTTAGTGATCAAAATGCTCTTATATTTCTTTACAGAGGGAGTACCAATGTATAATAGGCTTGTCACTGTTGCACTCTGGCATGGACAAAATTTTGTTTTTTTTACTTCAGTGTAGATTGGGACCAGAGCATTTGTCCCTGGATTGTAAACACGATGCAATTGCAAGTATCACCAGCAACCCACACAAAAAAGAAAAGAAACGTAGTTACCTACATAAGGAAGAACTTTTATGCGCCTAACTGTTACATCTATACCCCTATATAGTGTGCGAATAACTTTGAAAAATGGTCGTTGGATGAAACCAATCCGACGGTGCAGAGATGGCAAATCCGAGCACTATTGGCCGTTGGATACCATCTATATTCCACCAGATTTTGCCACATGTACAATCTAGAAGACTCCATGGTTGAACTTAACCATAGTGCACAAACCTCAAAACACAAGCACTTCTCCTTTGTTCTAGAATCTTCCATATCATAATTGCCCAATTTTATTTCTAGATGAATTGCCATTATTTGTTTTTACTTTATGCTTTACAACGCACAATTCCATTAATCTTAAAATAGATTAGCTTTTTTATAAAAACTAATTGATTTTGAATGAGATGAACTATAAGAATTAAACCAACATCTACACCATGCATATATGATTCAAAGCTCACATGCTATAATGTGATATTTATTCATAATTTGGTTGCCAAATCTCATGCGTGCAATGCACGTGTACCTTACTAGTATGGATATGTTTGCTGCGGCATCGGGGCTCTATTTCTTGCGTCAGTTTCAACTTTGTTGGTTCGGATGTGGAAGAGAAGCATGAAAAATAGAGTTCGAAAGGCATACTTTAGAAAAAACAAAGGTCTTGTCTTGGAACAGTTGATCTCATCCGATGGAAGTGCCACACATAGCACTAAAATATTTTCCTTGGACGAGTTAGAAAAGGCAACTGATAATTTTGACTCCACACGCATTCTAGGCCTTGGAGGGCATGGCACTGTTTACAAGGGGATTTTATCCGATCAACGTGTTGTGGCCATAAAAAAGTCCAAAATGGCCGATCAAAGAGAGATTGATCAATTCATAAATGAGCTTGCAATTTTATCACAAATCAGTCATCGAAATGTGGTGAAACTTTTTGGATGTTACCTTGAGTCAGAGGTACCTTTGCTCGTGTATGAGTTTGTCTCCAACGGGACATTATCTGAACTTCTTCATGGTGACCACCTGAGTGGTAGAAGCTTGTTAACCTGGGGCAATCGTATCAGAATTGCTAGCGAGGCGGCAAGTGCTCTTGCTTACCTCCATTCCGCTGCCGCAATACCAATCTTTCATAGAGATGTGAAATCTACCAACATACTCTTAACAGATAACCTCACTGCAAAGGTGGCAGACTTTGGTGCCTCGAGGTCCATCTCCATCGACGAAACTCATGTGGTCACAGCAGTGCAGGGCACATTCGGGTACTTGGATCCTGAGTATTACCACACCGGCGAGCTAACCGAGAAGAGTGATGTTTACAGTTTCGGTGTGATAATTGGCGAGCTTCTGACTAGGAAGAAGCCGGTCTTCCTCAATGCCCGGTGTGAAAAGCAAAACTTATCTCATTACTTCCTTCAAATGCTACAAGATAACGCCATGATGGAGATCGTCGATGTTCAAGTTCTCGAGGAAGGCAACGATAGACAGATCGCTGAGATGGTTGCCCTTGCGAGGGTGTGCTTGAGGCACAGAGGGGAAGAGCAGCCTACCATGAAAGAAGTGGAGCTTAGGCTGCAGCTCCTGAGAGGCAAGATGATAATGGAGAAAAAACATGAGTTAGAGAACGAGGGTGAAGCCATACCATTGTTACCTTCAAGCTGTTCCACTTATTTCAGTGCTAGCTCCGGTCCACGGCACGGTGAGTTCTTCTCAGCTGCCAATCATTCAGCTCAGGATGTCACCAGATGCTACACTATGGAGCAGGAGCTTGTTTCCTGGACCGACATACCTCGCTGAATTTTAATGGACTCCTTTAGTTTGCTATGGTAAATTTTTTGATCTTTTATGTATCACGAACTGGATTGGTGTACTTCGATTTCCAAGTTATGTTTCAATCTCCGAGTTGCAATTTATATTTGATTGGGACAGGCTAGTGTAAGGTGTAAGAAACAGTGTCTAACGTCGTAATCTGAAAGGTTTGTGTTCTGTGAAACAAATTACCCCCCAAAAATGTATGGTTTTGTGAAATTCTAGGTATAATTTACGGTTTTGTGATATTTGCTCCAAATAGTTCCTGGCCATCTTCTCCTGCATTTCTAGTGGTCGCCTCTGCTAGTAGTTCCTGAGCAAGTCAAGTCCCAGGAATGGCACCCCATGGGCAATCCGTCTGATGTCACACGCCTCTCATCTATCTCATGCATTAGTGTGCAGTTTCAGAAGAAGCCAAAGAATAAACAGCTGCTCCTTCAAGTTCCAAATATCTGTTTTGGCTCGCTGAATCCTTCTTTTTCTGTCAATATCCAACCGAATCGCAGTCCAAAAACCAAGCAATTATATATGTGCGGCAGCAGATTATCCGGCCGGCGTTACAGCCATCAGAAAACTTCTCTGGCCGGCGTTCGAGCTAGCGGTGGCCGGCAGCAGATTATCCCTAACACGAGTTGTACTTTCTTCTGTTTCTCAGCACTAGTAAATGTGTAGATGCAATGCACGTTAATATTAGAGAGAAAAATGAATTGCACATTTATATTAGTAAGATATAAATTAGTACACCTTAATTACTTGTTTATACTAATGGGTAGGATATCAGTTATGTATTACTCCTTCCGTCCCAAAATAAGTGTCTCAACTTTATACTAAGCTTAAGACACTTATTTTAGGAGGGAGGGAGTACTACGAGTATGTATTAATTATGTGATTAACACGCTAAACATGTTGAGCGCTCACTATAGAAGCAATCTACATCGTTGAATTGACATAGTTTGATGGCCGGATTAATCGAATCTGTCCCTTAGGGTCTTTTTATATTGGTATAAATGTAGATATAGATGTGTGAACTAAAATTGGATTTGAATTTTGCGACAAAGCATATACAAATTGTATCAATGTCGTCTGAATTAAGCTTGGATCCACCTTACACGCATCGTTCCCCTTCCGCCCCGTTCAAAAGCCAACACTTTGTTTTTCGATAATGAACAAGAAAAAGGAAAAAAGTCAGCAATTGGCGCAGTAAAAAACCATATTATTCAGATGAACAAGTTAATGGGAGAAAACTCACTAGATTATTTTTCTTCCTTTGTCAGCTTTTGTATGTCATGAGTTGGCTGGAGTTTTGCCCAAGTCCATGTGTGTTTGTGTATTTGTGGCAGACCAAGTCTCCCATGTTGAACATTTCAAAAGGAACCACCATGTCGAAGATGTTGTCACTTGTCAGTCACGCTCACACCTCTATCAGACGGGAACAATGTCCCTTCTTCCCGTTCTTTCTGACACCAAGTTCCATTCATTCCTTTTGGTCACTGGAGCTTCAGTTGGAAGACTCCGGCACGGCACGGCACCTCGATCACAACGATCGTGCTTCCTTCACTCCGTTTGGCCGGCGGCCATTTTTACCCCAGGTAATTCGGTTTGAGATTACTGGATTGCCGGAGTTCACTTCTGCTCCTACTACTCACGCTCCTCTTGCTGCTCCAAGTAGCTAGCTCTCTGGTTTCTGTGCCCATCGCTCTGCTTTAGCTTGGTAAGATTCATGTCAAACCAGCTTGCCTTTGCGTAGCTTATCTTTGAAGAGTGTCGACAAAACAAATTGTAGTACACACATACTAGTATGATCTAGTAATAAATATATACTAATGTTTCTCTAGAATTAAGCTGTAATGTGCAAAGTCTCATGTAGCAGCAGCAGCTGCAGCAGCAGTAGTATTTTCTTCTGTTTCCTATTCTTTTGAGTGAGTTGTTACTGGAGCTCTTGCCTTCTTCACTTCCCCTCTTCTCCTCTTCTACACCACCGGCGAGATCAGTTAGCCTCCCTCCCGGCAGTCTGGCACACTACCACATGGGACTCTCGGTTCCCCGGCGCGTTTCCGCCTCATCAACACCGCATCATGCAGTGGTGCTCCAACTTGCGCCCTCCATGCCCGTGCTCGCTCGCTTCCCTGCCTCCCAACGCTCTGTAGATATAGCTCACATCCAAATTGAGCAATTAAAATTGACCAATGTTTTCTTGTAAGTGTCCAATATAGTTTATCTAATCCAAAAGCAAGAAACATACTTGAACTTGGAAATATGAACAAAACGATGAATATACTCCCTTAGTACACGTGTCTAATATCAAGCATGCGAAATATCTGACCAAGATTTTTGAGAAGCTTTTCCTTTGCAAGATTACAATCCTGTTACTATTTTCAGTTTTTTTCTAGAATGTATGTCTAACAAAAAAAGTTATAGGAATTTTCAATTACAACTTTTATGGCAGTTAACAAGTGCCTTTTTTTTCCAGATAAATAATATGGCGTCAGTGATATTGCTTGGTGCCGTTGCGGCGGTCATGCTGCACCTAGCGTCTATATCAGCAGCACAACCTGACCGCGGATGCAGAACACATTGCGGTGATTTCGAGATACCCTACCCGTTCGGCATCGGTATTGGCTGTGCCATGGGCCAAGGCTTTGAGATCAACTGCAGCAGGTCCGTCGATGGAAATGACAAGCCATTCCTTCTTGGACGGGAGATTGTAAGCATATCGCTGTCCCGTGGTCAATCCCGAGCTTTATCGCGCATCCCATCATATTGCTACAATCATAGTACAAGAACAATGGATAGCAAAATTTGGGATTTTGAATTAAGTTGGCCTTATCGGTTCTCAAATGTGGACAATAAGTTCGTTACCATTGGTTGCAACACAATTGGATACATCTACAAGACCAGCGGCATGACAAGGGATGCAACAGGATGTGTATCGGTGTGCGGGAGCCCAGAAGACCTGACAAATGGCTCGTGCGTTGGTGTTGGCTGCTGCCAAAATGTTGTCCCCAAGGGCTTAATGGGCTACAACGTCTATTTCTATGATGTGGATTATGTCAATAAAACAAATAGTTGGTACTTCAATCCATGCAGCTACGCAGGCTTGGTGGAAACAGAGTCATTTATCTTCAGCTCCGATTATGTAACAACTACAAGGTTCAATGATACCTACAACGGCTGCCAGCCGGTGGTGCTTGACTGGGTGATTGGAAATGCAACATGTGAGGTGGCACGCAGAAACATGTCTTCCTATGCGTGCCGTGGCAGAAACACCATTTGTGTGGATTCGTCCAATGGCTCAGGGTATCGTTGCAACTGCTCCATCGGATACCAAGGGAATCCTTACATCACGGGCGGATGCACAGGCAAGTTCCTCCCCGCTGAGCATGGATCTTTAGTTCGTAGAATTTTTTTTAGACAAATCTAGAGAACGGATTTCTGCAATGGACAGATGTGTATAATAGTAAAAAAAAAGTCCTTCTCAAGCATGCGGAAAATCTAATTAGAGAAAGGAAGTCCTTAACAACGAGTGTTGCATATCAAGTTATATATGTATTACGTCGGTCCCAAAATTATTGCCTTAGATTTGTCTAGGTACGGATGATGTATCTAACACTAAAATGTGAATAGATACATCCGTATCTAGACAAAACTAAGACAAGAATTTTGGGACGGAGTGGGTATAATTTTGTTGTAACAGATCAGTAGATGGATATATAAATGGGAAGATTTTGAGAACCAACTGCCAAAAGAAGGGAAAAGGAGAACAAAAAATTATACTAACAACCTATTGTACTCATCTCATAATGATCAGTTTGTTATAGTAGACTCGATATTCATTCCACTAGAACTGCAACCCAGTTAACTGAAAAAAAAGACTAGATAAGTGTCATTTTATTGTAATCTACTGATAATCCAATGTCCATATCTGTTTATCATATTATCTTCGAAATACTCACGTGGGACAGGTATTTTGTTTGATTTTCACTGTAGATGTCAATGAATGCCAGCGCAGTCCAAGCCCCTGCCCTGAGTCTGCATCTTGCGAAAACATAGCTGGAGGTTACCAATGTTCATGTCCTTTTGGCAGCAATTTTTCAAATGAAACAAACACTTGCACCAACCGGTTTATAGGTAAACCACCAGAAGTTAGCACTTTGCTTTATTCATCTTACAACCACTGATGCACCGTTTTAGATTCTGAAAAATGATCTCTGTTGTATAATCTGGTAAATATTTTGTGTTTTAGTGGGAGCAGAAGAATTTTTGTTCTCTTCATTGGTTGGATATGTATAAGGGGCTTGTCACTGTTATGCTCTGTCATGACCGGATTTTTTATTTTGCTTTAACTTAGACTGTGACAAGAGTGTTAGTCCTTTGATTCTCAAAAACGAAACAATGCAATTGCAACTATCACCGGCAACACACACAACAAAGATAAGTAGTTACCTACAAAAGGGAAAACTTTTATGCATCTAACTATTATGTATGCATACTTTTATAGGGGTTGTTATTGGACTAAGCTCTGGTGTTGGAGTTCTGTTTCTTGCGTCAATTTCAATTTTGTTGGTTCAGAAGTGGAAGAGAAGTACTAAAAAGCGAGTTCGGAAAGCACACTTCAGGAAAAATAACCGCCTTCTCTTGGAGCAATTGAACTCATCCGATGAAAGTGCCACACATAGCAGCAAATTATTTTCCTTGGATGAGTTGGAAAAGGCAACGGATAATTTTGACTCCACGCGCATTCTAGGCCTCGGAGCGCATGGCACCGTCTACAAGGGGATTTTATCAGATCAACGTGTGGTGGCCATAAAGAAATCCAAAATGGTCGATCAAATAGAGATTGATCAGTTTGTGAATGAGCTTGCCATTTTGTCACAAATCCATCACCGAAACGTGGTTAAACTATATGGATGCTGCCTTGAGTCGGAGGTGCCTTTGCTTGTGTATGAGTTCATCTCTAGCGGCACGCTCTCTGAAATTCTTCATGGTGACCACCTGAGTGCTAGAAGCTTGTTGACCTGGGACGATCGTATCAGAATTGCTAGTGAGGCGGCAAGCGCTATTGCTTACCTCCATTCCGCTGCTGCAACACCAATTTTTCATAGGGATGTGAAATCTGACAATATACTCTTAACAGATAACTTCACCGCAAAGGTTGCAGACTTTGGTGCTTCACGGTCCATTTCCATCGACGAAACTTGTGTGGTCACGGCAGTGCAGGGTACATTTGGGTACTTGGATCCTGAATATTACCATACATGCCAGCTGACTGAGAAGAGCGATGTTTACAGTTTTGGTGTGATAATCGCCGAGCTCCTAACTAGGAAGCAGCCAATCTTCCTCAATTCCAGGGGTGAAAAGCAGAACTTGTGCTACCACTTCCTTCGAAAGCTACAAGATAACACTATGATGGAGATCGTCGATGTTCAAGTTCTCGAGGAAGGTAACGACAGGCAGATCAATGAGATGGCCGCCCTTGCGAGGGCGTGCTTGAGGCACAAAGGTGAGGAGAGGCCTACCATGAAAGAGGTGGAGCATAGGCTGCAGCTCCTGAGAGGCAAGATGTCGATGAAGAAAAACCATGAGTTGGAGGTGGACAATGAAGCCGGGCCATTGTAACCTTCGAAATTATAGGCACAAGTTCTTCCCTACCTAGCTAACCGAATTTAAAATCAGACTCTTTTAGAACAATTTTTAGTATATACTGTATGTATGACGAATTGGATTGGTATATAAAGTTGAGTCATCTATTTTGGAACGGAGGGAGTATTTCAGTTCCAATTTATAATGGATTCGGACTCAGGTCCTATTTTTAGTATGTATGACACTGAAACCATAACCGACTTGGCCCTCCATATATACGCCAGGTCGGAGTTTATCCTCCAACTGAATCATGATCTCTGATCTCTGCCCATCGATGGAGGCGCAGTAGCCCGGCGACGAGTCCGGCATGGCCGACCTCGCCGCCCGCCTCACCAAGCGACTCTGCGACGCCAACAGCGGTAAGAACCTGGTCTTCTCGCCGCTCTCCATCTACGCCGTGCTCGCGCTCCTGGCCGCCGGCGCCGGCGGGGACACCCTGGAAGAGATCCTCCGTGTCCTGGGCGCGCGATCCCGCAGCGAGCTAGAGGCCTCCGTGGCGCGTCTCCGGGACGGGCCCCTCAGGGACAGATCGGAGTCCGGCGAGCCGAGCGTGGCGTTCGCGTGCGGCGTGTGGAGCGACCTGACGTGTCCGCTGAAGCAGGCCTACGTCGACGCCGTCGTCAGCAGTTACAAGGCCGATGCCGCCGCCGTCGATTTCCTAAGAGCTCCGGAGCAAGCGACGGCGCAGATCGACGCGTGGGCCGCGGCGGCCACGAGGAACCTCATCCGGTCCGCCGTGCCCCCCGGAGCCGTAGACGAGGACACGAGGGTCGTGCTGGCCAACGCCATCTACTTCAGGGGCAAGTGGCAAGTGCCGTTCTACGAGAGCTCGACCAAGAACAGGCCGTTCTACCGGCTGGACGGCACCGCCGTCGACGTCCCCTTCATGTCGAACTACGGCCGTCACTTGATCGCCGAGCACGACGGGTTCAAGGTGCTCAAGCTACGCTACAAGAGCAGCTCACCGCCCTACACCAGCATGTGCATCTTCCTCCCGGACGCGTGCGACGGCCTGGGGAGCCTGCTGGAGAGGATGACGTCGTCGCCAGGCTTCCTGCGAGAGCACCTGCCGACGAGCATGGCCGTCGTCGTTGAGTTCGGGGTGCCCAAGTTCGAGCTCACCTTCGAGGGCAGCGTCACCGACGTGCTCAAGGATCTGGGGCTCGCTCTTCCTTTCGGCGAAGGCGCCGACCTCTCGGAGATGATGGAGGACATGCACGTCCAGGTGCAGGACGGTCTTCCACAAGGCCGTCATCGAGGTGAACGAGGAAGGAACCAGAGCCGCCGCAGTCACGATGGCGTTCCCCGCTCCTGCGACGTACTCTGCGCTCCGACCGCCGGTGGTGGACTTCGTGGCCGACCACCCGTTCGCCTACTGCATAGTCGAGGAGGGGTCGCACGCGGTCCTCTTTGCGGGGCATGTTGTCGACCCCGGCAATGGCGCCGGAGCGGTGATGCCGTCCCCTCCTCCTCCTTTCGCGGAGCGCAACACAGCAATGAAGCGGATACTAGAGTCTGATAAGGTGAGTGAGGCGATCAACAGATCCAAGCGTGCGTTCTTCGATGATGGCCCGGAGTCGCCGGTGTTACCTATTGCTCCGTTTAACTGTCCGACGACATACCCAGGACCGCCGTACAGAAACCTCCCTTCACAAAATCCAGCATATCCACGACCACCAAAAATGCTAGACTTGCGGGGCACCGTAAGGAGCTCAGCCTACGGAAGGAAGTCACGGGATGAGGTGTTCTAAGTCTACGGAAGGAAGTCACGGGATGAGGCCAGCTGTGGAGGTTTTAGAAGAAAACCGCCGCTTTCCTAGGAGAAATCAACTCAAATTGGCTCAAAGAATTCTTTGTTGCAGCCTCCCGTCGGTGCCATCCCCGCTGCTGCCACCAAGCCCAGCCGCCCGGCCTTCTCTCTCATGTAGAAGTTATTTTGGTGCTTTGTTGTTGCTTTTTCTTTTAATCCCATGTACCCTTATTCAAACTTGACAACCAGGACATGCACAATATGCTTTGGATCATTAATAACTTAAGGAATTACATAAGTAACTCTTATGAA